>NW_017671727.1:217073-238152 GCF_001879085.1 Nicotiana attenuata | reverse complement strand
TTTTGCCGTTTTGAGCATAAGCATGTAATGATCCAAAGGTCCATTTTTAGTTCTAGAGATCGAAATTTGATTTCGAGACTTCCAGAATTTAAATAATGAATCATAGGAGTGATCTGGAAAGTTTGGTCTAATTTCATCAAGTCGCGATTGGGTTTTTGACACGAAACATGAGTTAATTGTTTAACGAGCGAAATGGGTATTGAACTGTGCAAATGAGCTCCGAATTGAGTTTCGATTGAAGGGTTGTGTTCGTATTATTATTTGTGACTCATAGGAACAAGAATCGTCTAATTCCGAGTTCGTATGACGGTGTTGGAGCCATTTTAGTGAAAATAATACCTGTTGCAATTCCTTTGGCAGCTGCTGGTTTTTTTTTAATAGCGTGTGAACAGTAACCGCGCGCGTGAACAGTACTTCCGAAAAATTCTGGGCAGAATGTTTACATTTCATCCGCGAACTACTTCAT
The DNA here is from genome assembly GCF_001879085.1 of Nicotiana attenuata. NCBI lineage: Eukaryota > Viridiplantae > Streptophyta > Magnoliopsida > Solanales > Solanaceae > Nicotiana > Nicotiana attenuata. Next base: position 237,686 of record NW_017671727.1, on the reverse strand, counting down.
TTCTTTCACCATTTTTGGACATTTTGAGTGCTTTTGGACGGGGATTTAAGAGAGTTTCAACTGGGATCCATTGGAGGTAAGTTTTATGAGTTAAAAACATGATTTTATAGTAGAATCATCCTTGAAATTCATGAGAATATAGCCAAATTGTAAGAAATTAGGGCTTGAGTTTGAAATTCTAAATTTGAGATTTGAGGGGCCATTTGTGGTCCGATTTGAGAGATTTTGGTATGTATATACTCGTGGCGAGATAAGGAATCCGGTGATGTTAATTTTCTGATTTTTCGAGAAGTGGGCCCGGCGCTCGGGTTTTGCAAATTTCGTGATTATCAATATTTTTCGAGTCTTTTCGATTGGGTTATGTTCCCTTAGCCTATTGTGATGTATTCGCTCTGATTTTGGATAGATTCGACGCGCGTGGAGGCCGATTTGAGGAGCAAAGGCGTCGCGAGCTAGAGATTTGGCCGGATTGAGGTGAGTAATAGATGTAAATGCTGTTCTGAGGGTTTGAAACCCCGTGTTTGCACATCGTACTGCTATATTGGGGTGACTTGCACGCCGGGTAGCGAGCGTGGGGTAGAGCACCGTTGGGGATTGTGACTATGTCCGTCCCGGTAGATAAATATACTGCGTATTTGACTGAAATTCACTTATTATCATTTTAATTGAGCTAATTGCTATGTTTGGGTTTCGTGCCAATTGATTGAATCCTTCGGTGATTATTATTACCGGTTTCTTACCATTTTTTACATATCATTGAACTCAGTCCTAGTATTTAATACTGTTTTGCAAACTCAGCCACTTTTTCTCAAACTAGAAACTTAATTAGTATTTTTAAATGAAGTTTGGGCTGATTATTTCTATATTATTGTGCCCGAGAGGCTTATGTGATTTTGGACAGAGTATGGGATCGGGCTGCACGCCGCAGCGGTATGATATTGATATTGATATGAGGTCGAGGGCCTGGTTGATGCCACGAGATGGGCTATTATCACGCTTGGGCCGTAAGGGGCCCCTCCCGGAGTCCGCACACCCCCAGTGAGCGCCGTCGACGATAAATAAATGGAACGGGCCGCACGCCGCAGCGAGTACTAGATAGTACCGGTCTATGTTGCATTGCATATTTGATTGTCTTTTACTTATTTATTTGTTGTGGTATTTCCATACTTGTTTTCACTGATTTACTGATTTTATACTACTGGGTTCAAGTTGCTGTATTTATAGAATTACTTTGTGCCTATTCAGGATTTCTTATTCTCAGTCTTTATTTATGTTTATTACTCACTGGGTCGGAGTACTCATATTACTCCCTGCACCTTGCATGCAGATCCAGGTACATCTGAGACTGTGTGGAGATTATTCTCTGCCTAGCATCATATCTGGAAGTTTCAAGGTAGCTGCATTTGACGTTCGCAGTCCTGATCTTCCTTCTATCTTATTTGCTTTATTTCCGCATTTCTAGAGAACGATATGTAGTAGGTTGATACTCATGTATTAGAGGCTCAGACTTGTGACACCGGATTCTTCGGGCTGTGTAGTTGTTTATATTTTGGGGTTTCCGCTTGTTTAACTCTATTTCAGGATTTCAGTATTATGACTTAGTAATTTAGCTGTGTTAATTTATTTATGTACTGTGATTAGTTGGTTAAGGTTGTTGAAATGGTCGGGCTTGCCTAACAGTGTGTTGGGCGCCATCACGATCGGGGTTGGGGTCGTGACAATAGTTACATATTTTTTTTAAATATTGCCACTTGTGCCTTACTTAATTTTCAATTCTTCCTTAATTTTTTCAATTCCGACGTAATCTTGTATCTCTGATATTCGTCTCATAGCTTCATATCTCTTACAACTACAACCTTCGTGCCAACACACATTTCCAGGTTGGTAGATGTCGTAACTTACGCAATCTACCGAGCAATAATATGCCATTATTTGGTCAATTTACATTGTAAAATTATTCTAAAACTTTTACATATTCAATTCAAGTGTCTGTATCGTCTTATTTTGGGTCGTAGAGATTAATCTTCACGCACCCGTTAATTCTAATTTTTGGCACGTGAGTTGAGGTACTATCCCATAAATCCCAAAATGGTTGACACCGTATTCCTAGGCCTCGATAACATTATGAGTTGCCAATGCTAATAAAATATTTTTAAAATTCTTTCATGTCCAAGTGGCTACCATCTTTATTAATTATCCATATCTCGACCTTGTCTATATCCAAATACTAAAAGATTATTTTCAAGATCAAAATCACCCATCTTTGGCATCTCTTGAACATAGCCATATATTATAAGATCTGATCCCATCGATTTCTTAGGCACACATTCCCAAATACTCTACCCTTAGCCTTCAATATTTATCTACTCCATAGTGACTAGATATACCTTTTTTTTCAAAAAGGGTTGACTTAAGTTGAACATCAAAGCAAACTTCAAGGACGATATGGCTGACCAAATCGTAGTGATTGACTTAGTTGAAGACGAAGCTGCTAGCGAGAAAACATAATCATACCAAGATAAGATTGCTAAGCTTGAATCAAAAGTGACAAATGGAGCAAGAAATTGATGGCGTCAAGGAAGTGATAGCCGATCTTAAGAACTCATCCGACGAAGAAGCTACTCTCCATTTCGCACAGCTTCACCTCCCACTTATGAGTGTAATGCCCAGTTTTTAAAATTTGCACTTTGTCTTGCTAGAAAGGGCATTTTAAGCTGCCAACAATGTGTATGAAGAAGAAGCATGATTAACAAGGTGTCACGACCCAAACCCCGATTCGGTCGTGATGGCGTCTCTCGTGAAGACAAGGCCAGCCAACCAACCCATTTCGCCTTTTCAAAATAATTAAATATTGATTCACAGTTTTAACATAATTAAATAACCACAGTCTATGCAGAGATTTCATTATTAAGTGCGAAATTCAACCCAAACATAGCCCAAACCGGGGTGTCACAAGTCACGAGCATCTATTAGAGTATAAATATGACATCAAGGCCTGTAATATGTAAAATAGGACTGATAAACAAAAGGGAGAAATGCGGTGCTGCGAGCGCTGGCAGTCACCTCGCTAAACTCTGATAACTTAGCCTCCGATCAGCTCAAAACCCGCTACCGGGGAACAAATATCTGCATCTGCACGCGAGGTGCAGGGAGTAAAGTGAGTACTCCAACTCAGTGAGTAATAAAGGTAAATAATAACTGAGCAGTAAGAAAACACCTAAGGCAAATCATCATGTTGTATAGAAGCAGTATAAAACCCCTTGAGAAAAAGCAGTGAAGCTGTGAAATCTTTAGAAAACATCTTAGCTCAGTTCAAACCTCTTTTGAAAATGACATTTTCAACAGTTATGCAAATGAATGCAAAACAATTAGTGCAGATAAGCACAGAAATCTGCCCCTCGGGCACAACACTCACTCAACAGATAATGCCAGGCAATCAGGTAGATACCCCGTGAAGTAACACAGACAACAGATAATGGCAGACAAATGAAACACAGTAAACACATAGATCAGTATCATATAGTAATCGCTGCGGCGTGCAGCCCGATCCATATATCGCTGCGGCGTGCAGCACGATCCATATATTTCATCGATGGCGCTCACTGGGGGTGCGCAGACTCCGGGAGGGGCCCCTTACGGCCCAAGCTCAATATCAAGCCATCTCGTGGCGTACAAATCTCAGGCGCTCAGCCTCATAATCAAATCAGTGTATCACCGTGCAACCCAATCCCAAAGACATGTATCACCGCTGCGGCGTGCAGCCCGATCCCAAAGATATCCTCACAACACAAGCCCTCGGCCTTACTCAGTCAAAAATCACATAGGCCTCTCGGGCAACAGTAAAACAGTATTTCTCAACCCAAAACATCATTTAGAAATATCATTTAAGTCTCAAAACTGAGTAAAATTGGATGAGTTGTAAAATAGTGGAAAACAGCAGGACTGAGTTCAAGTAATAAGTCAATACAGTGAGGAAACAGTGACAAAAATCCCCGAAGGATTCAAATAGTTGGCACGAAGCCCAAATATGGCAATCAGCCCAAACCATGATGATAACAAGTAAGTTTCAGTCAAATACGCGGTAAATTCATCAATCGGACGGACCAAGTCGCAATCCCCAACGGTGCTCTACCCCACGCTCGCAATCCGGCGTGCAAGTCACCTGAACATAGCACCTCGCTGTGCAAATCTGGGGTTTCAAATCCTCAGAATATCATATACAATCATTACTCACCTCGAACCGGCTAAAGCTCTAGCTCGCTATGCCCTTGCCTCTCAAATTAGCCTCCTCGCGCGTCGAATCTATCCAAAATCAGAACGAATACATCACAATATGCTAGGGGAACAAAGCCCAAGCAAAAACAATCGAAAAATACCAAAAATCCCGAAATTAGCAAAACCCGAGCCCCGGGACCACTTCTCGAAACTCAGAAATTTTCACATCATTAGATTCCTTATATTCTCACGAGTTCATACATATCAAAAGTTCTCAAATCCGACCTCAAATGGCCCCTCAAATCCCAATTCAAAAGTCCAATTTCTCAAGCCCTAGTTCTTCCATTTTTAGTTAAATTTTCATGAATTTCTATGTTAATTTCACAATAGAATCACGTTTTAGGTTCAAAAATCTTACCTCCAATCGATTCTCCTTCAATCCCTCTTCAATTCCCCTCAAAAAGCTCTCAAAAAGATCAACAATGGAGTAAATGAGCCCCAAAATCGTGGATGAAATGTTTTAAAACATTCTGCCCAGGGGTTTTCGCATTTGCGACCCCTTTTACCGCACATGCGGTACCGCATTTGCGGTCCAACCAACCGCTCCTGCGGTTTCTCATTTATATCCAAAAGTCGCTACTGCGTCAGAATTTCCGCATCTGCGGCTTCGCAGATGCGGCCCCAATGACCGCTTCTGCGGAAACTGCTCCCAGGCCAAACTTCGCATATGCGGCCTTCCTCTCGCACGTGCGGCACCGCACATGCGGTTCCCAAGCCGCAGGTGAGAAAACACCAGAAGCAGCATAGAATCTGCAATTGCACAAGTCCAAAACTCTTCCCGTTAGCCATCCGAAACCACTCCGAGGCCCCAGGGACCTCAACCAAAGGCACCAACGCCTCCTAAAACCTCATTCAAACTTGTTCCAATCACCAAGACACCTCAAACAACACTAAATCTATCAATTCAAATCGGATTCAAGCCTAAGTTTTCCAAAAACTTCCGAAACACACTTTCGATCAAAAACCCAACCAAACCACCTCCGAATGACCTGAAATTTTACACACACATCCCAAATCACATAACGAAGCTACAACAACTCTAGAAATTCAATTCCGACCCTCGGATCAAAATCTCTCCTATCAACCGAAATTCGCCAAAATACTAACTTCGCCAATTCAAGCCTAATTCTACACCGGACCTCCAAAACCAATTCCAATCACGCTCCTAAGTCATAAATCACCCAACGAAGCTAGCCAAATCATAAAAACTCCGATCTGAGCTCATATACAAATAAGTCAACTCTTGGTCAAATCTTTCAAATTCAAAGCTTTCAACTGAGACTGTTCTTTCAAATTCATAGCGATTTTCGTGAAAACCAAAACCAACGATCTACATCAGTCATAATACATCATAAGGGGCAACTCATGCACGAGAACTGGTGATCAAAGTGCAAAAGCTTAAACGACCGATCGGGTCGTTACACAAGGACTCTATCACAGAATTTAAAAGATTATCATTCCCCACCCACCTTCCCATATTTAGAATACACATGCAACCTACATATGGCTCAATCTCATTATAGCAAAGAAACTGGGGCAGATTTTAGCACGCAGGTTGAGTATGCTCGAAAGGGACATCATGCCATGGAGTAATAATCAAAAAACTTCCTAAAGATCGGGGAAATTTTAGAATAAAATTTCAGAGTCATGTAAGGAAAAGGACTTGTGCTAGAGCTAAAGCTTTGATGTTCGACATAACTCAGCCCTTCACAAAATTTCAAATCATCCTGCTTCCATGTCAACAAGTCTCGTGCGTTATAGCCCTCTAGATAACAAGTCATTCTCGTCCATCCATTTTGCAACTTAGGCCATCGTTTCCAGTTTTAGGCTCCTACTTAACCATATCATGAATTAATCTATCTAATTACACACTTTATTACTTTGTGCATTTATTTGATTATGATAAATACGCTAACACTTTACTTTTATTTTGAAAGTTTTATTTTTCCTTTAAAGGTTGCCTAGAATTGAACACTGTTTTGGCTGTGAATCTGCATAAAGGACGGGCTATAATGGCAGACCATTTTGAAGAATTCAGTACCAGTATGGGACTACTGCAATCACAGAATGATGGCACCAAGGAGAATGTGGTGCAAAGGAAAATTGTTGGTCAATTTGGGAAGCACTTTCAACCTTCTTCCAAATACAACCTCCACCTCCTGCTCCACCCAAAATTATTGCTTAACCATATCTCCTTACCCAACTCATACTTATACAATCTCTCCACAAATGCGAATAACCTGCAATCCCAATCAAGTCATGATGATTCCTAATACCCAACTTCCTATAACCACAACTCCATTTGAGGAGGACAAGCAAAACCAACTAGCTGTATGCTCGTATAAGAGACTTGAAAAATCAACCCAGCAGATTTGTCGTGAAAATTTGGAAAAAGAACTGCATGATTTGAAGAAAGTCATTGGAGAAGAATTGCAATCAAGAAATCATCAAAGTCTAAGATATGAAGACTTATGCCTGCAGCCTGATGTAGAACTCCCACCGGGTTATTTGGTGCCGAAGTTTAATACTTTCAATGGGAAGGGCAATCCCATTTCTCATTTAAAGGACTACTGTAGCAGATTACTTGGTATCGGGCACAATGAGGCAATTCGAATGAAATTATTTATTCAAAGCTTATCAGGACCTGCACTTGTTTGGCACACAAAACAAGATTTTAGCAAATGGCACACGTGGGATAATATGGCTCACGATTTTGTAAAGCAATATGAGTTCAACCTTGGAGTCGATGCATACATGCATAACCTGTAAAAAATAGAGAAAATCCACATGAATCTTTTCAGGATTATGCAATCCGGTGGAGAGTTGAAGCTTCGAAGGTGCACCCTCCGCTATCCGAGAAAAAGTTGATATCAATCTTCATTGACATTCAAAATGGCATATATTATGAAAAGCTGGCTACTGCGAATGTGCACAATTTCTCATACTTGATTAGAGTCGGGGACTTCCTAGAAAGCGGCATCAAAGAAGGAAAGGTTAGCATGCAAACTATCAATCATGCTTTACAACCAGAGATGCTAGAAAGTTGGAAAGGTAAAGAGAAGGAAAATGCCTCAGTTATCATGACTATGCACCAACCGCAATGCCATCATGATCACCAGCTCTTGCAAAATCATGCCATCTCTAATGCCCATAACATGCATCTCCAGCCTCATCACCAACAAAGCATTCGACATCAACATCGTCAAGCACAAGTCGCTTATCACTGGTCAAAGAAAAGAAAGCCCCGGGACTTCACACCTTTGACTGAATCAATCTTTAGAATATTCGCTCGATTGAATGCCTCGGGAATTATGCAACCAAGAAAAGGAAGAATTTTCGACCCTTCGCATCCATTATTCGACCCTTCCAAGTATTGTGCTCATCATTCAAACGCTCAAGGTCATGGCACAGAAGAATGCCTAGCATTAAAGCATAAGATTCAGAATATGATTGATGCTAACAAATTGCAAGTGCACTTTCCAGTTGGAACAAACATCTTAAATGCAACTAGCAGCAACACCAATAATACACCAAGCATAGTTGGGCATCCGAAGAAGAAACGTCGTTTGAACGAAGGGCAAGACTAGTTTTCCCTATCTTGATGGCATTATCATTTTGCTGCTATCACTCTATGAGTTTATTTTTTAACCATGCCTTATTTTTGTAAATGAACTACGTTCAGTCCTGATTCCCGTTTAAGAGGGGATACATAGGCATCCCTATGGGTTCGGTCTCATCATAATAAAAATCCTATTTACCCCAAAAGCCAAAACCAGGGCAGATTTTGCAGAAGGATCCTCATCATTCGGCAAAGTAAAAAATGAAATCTCGAGCTACATATTTGTTACAAGCACAACAGCAAATTCCAGAATACCATGGCAACAAGTTGCAGATTCAAAGCCAAACTTTGACGTTCAATGCAAGGCAACCACTTTATTTTATACTAACGAATTTGCTTTGAGTAATGCAAGGGCATATTTTAGCTATTCTCGAACATTACGTGCTATCGCATAGTTCAGCGTCAAGTCAAAAGTCGCAAGGTTCATGCAAAGCAAAGGATGAAGCCAAGCAAACACAAATCAAACTTTGAAACTTACAATTTTTCTTTGAGAGCAGGAATTTATTAATAGCAAAACTTCATTTTGAACCTCCAACAACTGTTAGCATTGCACTAGGAATTTCTTTACTACAAAGGCATTGCATCAAGTTCTCTGGACCGCACCATTCGCTATTGCAAAAGCGTCGCACTAAGCTCTCTACATTGCACCATCAATATGTGTTGCTTCAAAGAAATTATACCAAGCTCTTTACACTGCACTATGAAATCCAAGACTACAAGTCAAACATCGTACCAAGCTTCTGCACCGCACCAATATTTGAAATTATAAATCAAGAGCCATGCATCTAGGTTCGTCCACCTAATAATAGGAAAAAAGGTTGTCCGCTTGATAAATAGGACATAAGGTAGTCCGCCTGATATTAGGACAAGAGGTAGTCCACCTGATTAATAGGACACGAGGTAGTCCGCCTGATTAATAGGACACAAGGTTGTCCACCTGATAATAGGACATAAGGTAGTCTGCTTGATAATAGGACAAGAGGTAGTCCACCTGATAAATGGGACACAAGGTCGTCCGCCTGATTAATAGGACACGAGGTCGTCCGTCTGATTAATAGGACATGAGGTAGTCCACTAGATAATAGGATATGAGGTTGTCCGCCTGATAATAGGACATAAGGTAGTCCGCCTAATTAATAAGACATAAGGTCGTTCGCCTGATAATAGGACATGAGGTTGTCCACCTGATTAATAGGATATTAGGTTGTCCGCCTGATAATAGGACATGAGGTTGTCCACCTGATTAATAGGATATTAGGTTGTCCGCCTAATTATTTGGACACAAGGTTGTCCACCTGATAATAGGATATTAGGGTTGTCCGCCTGAACAACAGGACACTTTAGCACATATTTACATGCTTTCCATTAATTTATTTCGACCTAGATGGTCATGTTTTTAATGTCATTACTGAAAGGCATCAGTATCATAATTCATTGCAAAGCATATTTATAAACCGCATATTGGCATAAAGCTACATTTTATCAAATCTTTTTGGCCGACTAGGCCGCATTGTAAATGCCCAAAAGGTGTCATTTTCATAAGATTACATTACAACACATTGCCTTTCAATATCTACTCTATTGCTGAATTTGCCTTGCAGGAAATATAGTGCAACATGGTGATCAAGCCGAGTTATCGCAAATTATATCTTGAAACTCATAGTTTTCTTTGAATGCAGGAATTTACTAATAATAAACTTCAGCATGCAAATGATCAAATTATTGGCACCGCTCCTTGAATATTTTCCTCTGTAAAGGCGTTGCATCAAGCTCTCCGCACCATGGATATTCTCTACAACAAAATCATATCACCAGGATTTTTGCATCGCCCCATTAATCACCACTACAAAATGGGTGCCATATCAAGCTCTTCGCAGTGCATCAATGTTTGTAATTGCAAATCAAGCACCACATATCGGGTTTATCTGCCCTCAAATAGGATATAGCGGGTCTATCCGCCCTCAAATAGGATATATCGGGTCTATCCGCCCTCAAATAGGATATATCGGGTCTATCCGCCTTCAAATAGGATATATCGGGTCTATCCGCCTTCAAATAGGATATATCGGGTCCATTCGCCCTCAAATAGGATATATCGGGTCTATCCGCCCTCAAATAGGATATATCGGGTTCATCCACCCTCAAATAGGATATATCGGGTCTATCCGCCCTCAAATAGGTAGATCGGGTCAATCCGCCCTCAAATAGGATATTAACGTTAATCCTTTCTCAAAAGGACATTTAATTTATTTCGACCCGAGTGGTCCCACTTGTATAAGCATTGCCAAAACATATTTTTCATAAATCATTGCCAAACTTATTTATTTTCATAAGCTAAATTTTCATATGGCATTGCGATCATGAAATATATTACCATAAAATTATATTTTTATAAGTTTGCCCGATAAATTCACATCTCTTATGAATTGACGCCTAAATATTAATTTCATAAGATTATTTTTGTGGCATATTGCATCTTATTTCCTGACGTATTTTTTAGCATTGTTAAGCTTTGCAGGAAATATAGCGCAACGTGGAACTATATCTTAGCAGTGAACTGGGGCAACTTGTTGGAGAGGAATACCAAACTCTCCAACAAAGGTCAAGGATCTACTTCCAACTCTCGTCGGCTAGACTCTCAAAATTCCTAAATCAAATCCTCATTTCAAACATCTTTCTTTCAATCATGGTATCAGTGTCTCTACAATTCGACACTGGGGCAGAATTTTAAATCCGCATCAAGAAGTTGAGTCCTACTCTAGGGAATCATAAGCCTTGAATTACATATGGCCTGATTCTCGTGAAACCCGAGAAATGTAGGCAACTGGAAAACGCAGTTCGGCTGCAATCATTTTTTCTTACGTCCCCTTTGTCCCATTCCAACCTTGATGCCGGGACAAAATTGGCTACTAAGTCAATATTCTTTGCCTGAAAGCTCTATCATCGTCTCCGGTCAAAGAGGGGCAACTGTTGACATCCAATTTTGTCCCTCCTTTCTTTCAAACTATTTCTTTAAGCTTCTAATAGCACTAATAATGCAAGAATAATTATTTTACCATTTTTAGCACAAACTAGACCTAATTATTATTGTTATTATTATTATTATTATTATTATTGTTATTATTATTGTTATTATTATTATTATTATTATTATTATTATTTACTTAATATCACTATTACTAGTATTACTAATGTTGTTATTATTATTATTATTATTATTATTATTAATAATAATAGTAATTCTATTGCTATCGTCTTTATCATTCATACCTTAATAGTATTTATTGTTACTTTTCACGAAGAGTATTTTTATTTCTTTTATCTCACTAAGCGAGAATGACTTTTTGCAATAACTTTTAAATATTTTGTAATTATATTTAATAAATCTTGCGGCATCTTACGATTAGTATTTTATTTAAACGTTAGTAATTATAATTAGGTATAATAAATAAGTTAGTTACCTGCGTATTTTTTTTAATATTAATATTATTGTTGATTATTAGAAGCCCAAAGAATGTGGAAAGAAGAAAGGAAATTTGGCCTAGTTAGTAGTCCAATATTTTCTACTAAAAATAGCCCAAATCGGAGACCCATACCCACCAACCCACCTGCTCTATCCTCTCTTCCACATCGTCTCCACGTAGATTCCATGTCATCGCCATATAGGCTCCCAACAGTCAAAAGCACACGCCCCAACACATCAAGGCACACACCTTTCTCATCTCTTCACATACTACCACACCCTTGCCACGTGTCACCATCGGAACAAGTCCATTTTCTTGAATTAATGGTTGAGATCGAGTCTTCAAGTTTCTAGAGTGCTCCAAAATATTAGCATTTATTTACTTTCTTTTTATTGTTTTTATTTAATCTCAGGCGTAGACTCAGCTAAACTAATGGTAGAATTCTACTTCATGTTCCCTCTCTCCTAACCCAACGTTTCCTTTCCCTCTTTCTCTCTTTATCGTCTCTTTCTTCCTCTGCTATGGCAGATTTTCTTTTGGCCTTTTTCTCCATTTTTGACAAAGTTTAGACCTTCTAAGTTCGAGATCAGAAGTTTGCAGCCCTATTTCGAGCAAAGGAGCATCAGTTCTTCCCCAATGTTTGGATTTAAACGTTCAAATTTTGAAGCTCTTTAACCCTAGAAGACCTCTATAAATACTAGCATCCTCAACAATTTTGGACAATTTTTTAGAGCCGCTCCAAAAAACCTTAGAGTTCAGCCGCCCCTTTACCCCCTATTCAGCCACCATCTTTTCCTTCTTTGTAACTTACTATTCTTTTCTCCAAAAATTTCAGCTTTTCCTTCATCTATCTCTTCCTCTGTTTGACTCTTCTTTTAGCAGTGAGAGAGGTTTATTCAATTTTCTAGTGACTAACAACTGCCGAGAGTAACAAGTTCGAGGTCGGACTTCGATTGGATATAAGGCCCAACCCCAGTTCACTGCGTCGCACAAGGTTAGTACTTTTCTCTGCATTTCGTTTCTAGAATCTATGGTGTGTTCGGCATTGGGACTTTAGTTCTCTGTTACTATTTCATTAGACATCTGGCATGACTTTTTTTTGGTTGATTTTTTATATCCTTCTGTTTTAAGCTTGTTGTTTTATGCATATTATTCTTGTTAGAAATTGTAACGACCCGATCGGTCGTTTGCCTTTTTAGAATCCCGTTTCCCCAAATAAAACTCTTCGTGCTCACTTTAACTAATTTTGTGACCTGCGGGGATGGTTGGTTCGGAATTTAGAAGAAATTTGGATTGAAATATGCACATTTAACTCTTTAGAATTTGCTTCAAAGGCTAAGTTTGACTTCGGTCAACTTTTTGGGAAAACGGGCCCGGATTTGTGTTTTGACGGTTCCGGAGGATCCGCGGGAAAATATGGGACCTGGGCGTATGCCCGGAATCGAATTCTGAGGTCCCTGGCCCGAGTAATGAATTTTTATTAGAAATTATTAATCTGAATTATTAAGGATTTAAAGAAACTAACTAATGATTGATTTCATGAGTATCAGGCTCGTATGTTGGTTCCGAAGCCCGGTACAAGTCCGAAATATCATTTAAGACCTACCCGCAAAATATGGCGTCAATCCGAGTAGTTTAAGGGAGTTTTGGCCCGTTGGAGGAAAATTAAAAATTTGAAGTTCGTAAGTTTGATCCATTTGGTTTTAGGGGGTGATTCCTAGATTTAGCGTTGTTTCGAGTGTTCCGAAGGTTCGAGTAGGTCCGTATCGTGATTTCAGACTTGTCGGTATGTTCGGGGGGGCCCAGGAGCCCCGAGCGTCGAAAGGACGAGGCTCGAGTGAAGTGGAAACTTTGAAAAAGGACTGAAGTATGCTGCTTCTGTCATAACCGCACCACCGGTTGTTGGACCGCAGGTGCGAGACCGCAGAAGCGGTCCTATAATCGCAGAAGCACCCCAGAGCAGGGAGGACAGGAACCTCAGAAGCGGCTCCCAAGCCGAAAAGCGGCTCCGCAGGTGCGCCCTTGAGACCGCAGAAGCGGTCCAACCTCTTTCGCCCCGTTCCGCAGATGCGGTCCCTTTCTCGCATATGCGGGACCGCAGATGCGGTCCCCTGACCGCAGATACGGAAATCACTGAACCAGTGAGGTTCATTAAAGATGGGCTCCAAACCCATTTTTTACACTTTTCACTCCTCCATTGGCGATTTTTGAGCTCTTGAGAGAAAATCTTCACCAAGCATCTTGAGGTAAGTTAGTCCTACCCATTTCTAGTTTATTACTTATGTTTTAGGTAGATTAAACACTAGTCTTAAGGTGAAATCATGGGGTTAGAGCGAAAACCTAGGGTTTTAATAAAAGTTAGATTTAACCACGAAATTTGCTATTGAATAAATTAGAAATCACATATTGTTGATCCTTAGGATGTAGAGAACAATTTCCTTTGAAAGATCTCGGAATCCGGGCACGTGGGCCCGGGGTCGGATTTTAGGAAACTTGTGTTAAAAGTTGGGAAATTGCTTAAATATCTAGAATTCGATCTTGTGAGTCTATATTGACTAGTTTTTACTTCGTTTAACTAGTTTGGGATCGTTCGACTCCGAATTGAGGGCTTGGACTCGTTCTTTGAATTGGAAGTGCGCTTTGGAGCGAGGTGAGTCTCTTTTCTAACCTTGTAAGAGGGAATTGTCCCCATAGGTATAATAATTGAGTAATTTGCTATTAAATGCGGGGTCTATGTACGCACTAGGTGACGAGAGTCCGTGCGTAGCTACTATTATGTTAATTGTCCGGGTAGTCCAGGGCTCGTATCATGCTATATTTGCATCTGTCTCCGTATTTTCTTGTTAATGTTATCACTTAGGATATGCTAGAGACTTGAAAAAAGAAATAAACGAATGTATACACTTGTTGGACACTCGTGTGAATTTACTTGGAAATAAATGGGCATTCATGTGTTTTCTTGAGATAAATTGATATTTGTGGATCGGGCCGATCGCCTCGGTAGAAATAGATGCATCTATGGTTCGCGCCATTCGACCCTCTGGCAGTGTACAGTTTATTTTCTGTTGGATCGGGCCATCGACCTCGGCATGATTTGCGCATGAGACTTGTATATATATATATATATATATATATATATATATATATATATGTGAAATCTTATCCATGACTTAATCTGCTAAATACTTGAGATGTGTACGGATAACTATTAAATTGTTAGGGACATGACTATTACCTCTTGCTGCATGCCGTTGATTTATTTAAACTATCATGCTTAGCAGAACACTTTATTATATTATTTGACCCTAGTAAGTGTCAAGTCGACCTCTCGTCTCTACTTCTTCGAGATTAGATGGGATACTTAGTGAGTACATATTGTTTATGTACTCATACTACACTTCTGTACTTAATTGTACAGGATCAGAGGCAGGTGTATCTGGCTATCGATCTGGTGCGCATTCCTGAGTGGACTCTAGACTTCTACGGTGAGCTGCTTCCCTTCCATGCCGTTCAGTAGCCTGAAGAAGTCTTTCTTGTGTATTTTGCTGTCTATTTTCTTTCGGAGAGTAGGATAGTCATTATTATTTTATACATTCTACTAGTTGCCCATTACTTGTGACACCAGGTCTTGGCACACACGTTAGTAGACTACCATTTTGGCTTATTATTGTTCATTTCTGATTTGACTTGAATTTCTACGAATTTCTATACTTATTTTGGGTAAAGGAATAAAACTGGGAACTAAATTTTATTTTCCACGTTGGCTTGCCCGATAATGGTGTTGGGCGCCATCACAATCTACTTTCGGAAATGGGTCGTGACAGAAATCATATGCAGGCCTTTTCCTTTATTCACTGGAGTCATAAACTGTGTCTTGAGAGGTTATTTTTCTGGCCATGCACTACCCAAAACATGAAAGATAAATGTTTGTTAATATGCTTATGTGAATCAATGACTGGTTGTTGACATGTGACGACCCAAAGGGGTCATCATCTATTTTCTCTTTCATTCCGTGCTTCCGAGGCCTTGAAAACCTCGTTTTTAGTTGCCTCAATTTGCGTGCGCAGTCCGGGCACGTAGCCGGAAAGATTTGAGAGAAAAGAAGTTGTATGCTAAGTTCTCGAAATGTGAGTTTTGGTTGGATTCCGTGGCGTTCTTAGGTCACGTGGTCTCGAGAGAGGGTATTCAGGTGGATCCGAAGAAAGTGGAGGCNNNNATGGGACTCGGGCATATGCCCGGAGTCGAATTCCGAGGTCTAGAGCCCGAGAAAAGAATTTTTCTGTGAAATTGTTTTTCTGAAATTATTAAGGAAAATGGAAATGAAAATTGATTAAAAGACTGTGGTATCGGGCTCGTATTTTGGTTCCGACGCCCGGTACAAGTCTTATTTATGGGTTAAGCGCTTTCTGTGAAATTTGGTCAAAATCGGACGTCATTTGACGTGTTTCGGACTATAGGTTCCAAATTTGAAAGTTTATGAAACTTAGAAGAAAACCATGTGATTTGAGGCTTGATTCTATGTATATGATGTTATTTTGGCGATTTGATCGCACGGTTAAGTTCGTAGGATGTTTTTGAGTTAGGGTGTGTGTTTGGTTAGGAGCCCCGAGGGCTCGGGAGTGTTTTCGGAGGTGTTCGGGGTGGTTTTGGACTTAGGAGATGTATCAGATTTTCTGCAATTTTTGCCCTGTTATTTGCTTCTTCGCGTTCGCGGCACTCAGCTCGCGTTCGAGTACCAGTGGGCTTTCCCTTCTTCGCGTTCGCGGATAAGTCCCCGCGTTCGCGTAGCCTTGGTTCCCCCTTCACCGCGTTCGCGAGCCCCCTCTCGCGTTCGCGTATAAGCAAATCCCGGACCCCCAGTTCATCCTTCTACGCGTTCGCGACTAGTACCTCGCGTTCGCGATGCCTTGACTCCTTTACCCTTCGCAAACACGCCCCCTTCCCGCGAACGCGAAGGGCATTTTTGCGCAGTCATTTTTAAAACTTCAAAAACAGAATAGTTACGGGATTTTTCACCCAAACACACGAACTCATCTTCTCCACATCCCATAGGCGATCTTTAGAGCTCTTCTTCACCAAAGCTTCTTGGGTAAGTATTACCTAACTCGTTTTCTTCATTTTCTATTATCATTTATAATATTCCTAGACCTAAATCATGTAGTTCATGGTATGAATTGGGGGAAAAGGGTAGAATTAGGGCTTTCAATTTTCTTCGATTTAGACCTCGTTTTGGGGTCGAATTTGAAAACAAATTGTATATTCGGGCTCGTGGGTGAATGGGTAACATGGAATTGGTTCGAACCTCGTGTTTTGACTAAGCGGGCCCGGGGTCGATTTTGGAATTTTTGGAAGAAAGTTTGGGAATTCATATTTAGGCATTGGGTTTAGTTTGTTTAGCTATTATTAATATTTTAAGGTCATTATTTCATAGATTTGACCGAGTTGGAGCCGAATTCGAGGGGTAAAGCTACACTAGAGGCTTGAGTTGATTTTTGGAGCATTTGAGGTAAGTGTTTGGTCTAACCTTGGCTTGGGGGAATAGGAGTAGGGTCTTATTTTCTAATTGCTATGTGTCGAGTGCGGTGTATAAGCATGGGTGACAAGTATCTATACACTGGTGTCTAGCATGACTGTATGTCCTTATATTGAGATTATCCTGAATTGTTGTGATTCTTCCATGCTTATTTGATGACTACTATATACTGTAAAGAGCATGAGATAGAGATTACGATTACTAAACTCCGTAGAGCAATGGCTCGAGTTGTGTTACGGATTGAGGAGGTATATGATATAAAATGACTCTTTGGAGCGGTGGCTCGGATGTTAAGTGAATTATAAGTGAGTAGTATAGAAAGGAGGAAGAGTTGATGGTTACTCCATTGCCGGAACGTGTTATTGGTTTTGTTGATTTTCTCCCTTGCCGGGATTTAACTGTTTACTTGTGTTTCCCTTGCGGGGATTTTCTATTACTGTTTGTCTATCCCCTCGCCCTCATTGGTTGTGATTGTTGATTGGGCGAGGTTGTGTTATTTATACATGGATCGGGTTGCACGCCGCAACAACACTATACAATTGTGGATCGGGTTGCTCGCCGCAACAACACTATATAATTGTGGATCAGGTTTTCACACCGCAACAACACTGTCTATTTATGGATCGGGTTGCACGCCGCAACAGTATTATATGTGATCGGATCGGGTTGCGCGCTGCAACAAACTATAGCTTAATTGTGTTTGCTCCGGATTTAAGTTTCTGTTGGCTGTTCTATCCTTTAAGTTTAGACTTCCTGTTTTAACTGTTGCCTCCCCACCGCATGTTTCCCCCTCCTTTTGTAACTGCTTATTTCCTGTTTATTTTCCGCAATATATTTCATAACTGCACAGGTTTATCTGGTAGTCTGGTCTAGCCTCGTCACTACTTCGCCGGGGTTTGGCTAGGCACTTACCAGCACATGGGGTCGGTTGTGCTGATGCTACACTCTGTGCATCTTTTTGCACAGATTCAGGAGCAACTTTTGGGCCTCAGCAGTAGGATTTGATCGGGAGCTGACTTTAGTCCAGGGACTTTCCAGGTATCCTAGCTGACGTTCGCAGGCCGGAGTCCCTTCTATGTTATTAGTTTTTTTTCCTTGTACCGAGACAAACATTGATATACTTCTATTCGGACTTGTTTTTAGCACTCTTTAGTAGTTCGTGAGTTAGTGACACCAGTCTTGGGTAGAGAAATGTTAAACTTCCGCATTTGGTTTTCAGATATCTATATTTTTAAGACTTCCGCTTTATTTTAAATGACTCGTATTATTATTATTGTTGAGATGTTATCAGAAAATGTTTTAACTTCTTGGCTTGCCTAGCTCCGACAGTAGGCGCTATCACGACCCCCGATGGTGGGAAATCCGGGTCGTGACAAGTTGGTATCAGAGCTCTAGGTTACATACGTCTCGCTACTCACGGACAAACTTAGTAGAGTCTTAGGGATCGGTACGGAGACGTCTGTATTTATCCCCCAGAGGCTACAGAGTTAGGAAAATCTCACTTCTGTTCTTTCTTGTCGTGCGATTCTGTTTCTCAATACTGATTGTCCTTCTACTCTGTTCTTTCGCAGATGGCGAGAACACGTGCTTCCTCTTCTACCGAGCAGTAGCCCGAACCCCCAACAGCAGTTCCTACGAGGGGCAGAGGGCGAGGCCGAGGCCGTGCCAGAGGCCGAGGCAGGGGGAGAGCTCAGCCCCGAGCACCAGTCCCAGAGGTGGAGCCTCATACTAATTATGATGAGGAAGTTCCAGCCCCAGCAGCTCCGGTGGGCACAGCTCAAGTCCCAGAGGGGTTCATAGCCACCCCAGTTCTTCAGGATGCTCTGGTCAGATTGGTCAGATTGGTAGGCTTTGTGGAGGGGTTCAGACTCCTGCTATACGTACTCCGGAGCAGGTAGCTTCCTAGGCTCAGGTTCCTGTGGTTCAGCCAGCTGTGACAGTTCAGCCGGGTATTGTGACTCAGACCGGCGATGGAGCGGCTATGTCCTCAGATGCTGTGTGGAGGCTTGATAGGTTCTCCAAGCTCTTCACCACCACCTTCAGCGGTAGTTCTTCAGAGGATCCACAGGATTTCTTATTTAGCTGTCATGAGATCCTTCGGACTATGGGTATTGTGGAGACCAATGGGGTCGATTTCGCCACATTTCGACTAGCAGGATCCGCCAAGACTTGGTGGAGGTACTATTGTTTATCCAGACCAGCACGGTTGCCATCATTGACTTGGGACCAGTTTGCAGAGTTGTTTTTGGAGAAGTTTCTCCCAGTTACTCAGCGAGAGGCACTTCGCAGGCAGTTCGAGCGCCTCCAGCAGGGCTCTATGACAGTCACGCAGTATGAGACTCGGTTCATTGATCTGGCACGCCATGCTATTGTTATACTCCCCACAGAGCGAGAGAGGGTGCAGAGGTTTATTGATGGGTTGATCCAGCCGATCCATCTCCAGATGGCTATGGGAGCCGGTAGTGAGATTTCTTTTTAGGAGGCGGCCAATGCGGCCCGTAGAGTTAAGATGGCTCTTGCACGGGGAGGTGGTCACGGGTCAGATAAGAGGACCCGTCATGCAGGTAGATTCAGTGGTACCTCGTCTGGAGGTGGAGATTCTTATGGAAGAGGCCATCCTCCGAGGCCCTTTCAGTCAGCCCTACAGGTCTCTCATGGTACTTCAGGGGTTCGTGTTTCTCAGCCGCATTATTCTGACCAGGAGTTTCATAGTTCCCCATCACCACCCATCAGTGCCCCACCAATTCAGAGTTTTCGGGGTGGGCATTCAGGTCGATAGGGTCAGTCAGAGCCTTCTCAGCTGCAGCATTCAGGCGGGTGCTATGAGTGTGGTGAGTATGGTCACATCAGGAGGGCTTGCCCGAGGTTGAGGGGTGCTCAGTCACAGTAGCAGGGTCCTCGTCCTATGATACAGGTATCAGGTGATCCACAGTCCGCCCAGCCAGCTAGAGGCGGGGGTAGAGGCTATAGAGGTGGAGGTAGAGATCATAGAGGTGGAGCTCGGACCGCCAGAGGTAGAGGCCAGCCAGTAGCCGATCGTCCCAGAGATATGGTTCAGGGAAGTGGGGCCCAGCCCCGGTGTTATGCTCTTCCAGCCAGGCCAGAGGCTGAGTCTTCAGATGCAGTCATTACAGGTACTATTCTGGTCTGTGATAGGGATGCTTCAGTGCTATTTGACCCTGGGTCCATGTATTCATATGTGTCGTCCTATTTTGCACCCCGTCTGGCTATGCCTAGTGATGCTTTGGGTCGACCGAGTTCATCGTTCCTGTGTGGTAGTGTTTGAAGGTCTTGAGACCCGTGTTGATTTATTGCTCTTAGACATGGTGGATTTTGATATTATATTAGGGATGGATTGGTTGTCCCCGTATCATGCTATCTTGGATTGTCACGCCAAGACCGTGACCTTGGCTTTACCAGATTTGCCCCGTTTGGAGTGGCGAGGGACCCCAGGTCATGCCACTCGCAGTGTTATCTCATATGTGAAGGCTCGACGCATGGTCGAGAAGGGGTGTTTAGCTTATCTGGCGTATGTTCGCGATTCCAACGCAGAGGTTCCTTCTATCGATTCTGTTCCTATTGTTCGGGAGTTCCCCGAGGTTTTCCCTTCAGACCTGTCGGGTATGCCGCCCGACAGGGATATTGATTTTTGTATTGAGCTGGCTCCGGGCACTCAGCCCATTTCCATTCCGCCGTATCGCATGGCCCCGCCAGAGTTGAAA
>NW_017671727.1:205944-217059 GCF_001879085.1 Nicotiana attenuata | reverse complement strand
GGTTATGGGTACAGATTAGTTCAGGAGGCCTGGATAAGGTCAAGATCATTCAGGACAGGTTCGTTCGGCTCAGTCGCGGCAAAAGAGTTATGCGGATCGTAAGGTTCGAGATGTAGCTTTCATGGTTGGTAAGCGGGTCTTGCTCCGAGTGTCGCCTATGAAGGGCGTGATGAGATTTGGGAAGAAGGGCAAGCTTAGCCCTAGGTTCATTGGCCCATTTGAGATTCTCGATCGTGTGGGAGAGGTGGCTTACAGACTTGCCTTGCCGCCCAGCTTGTCAGCCGTGCATCCAGTGTTTTCATGTGTCCATGCTTCGGAGGTATCACGGCGATCCAGCCCACGTGTTAGATTTCAGCACTGTCCAGTTGGACAAGGATCTGTCTTACGAGGAGGAGCCGGTAGCTATTCTAGACCGGCAGGTTCGACAGTTGAGGTCGAAGAGTTTTCTTTCAGTGCGTGTCCAGTGGAGAGGTCAGCCTCCTGAGGCATCGACCTAGGAGTCCGAGTCTGATATGCGGAGCCGTTATCCTCATCTATTTCCCGACTCAGGTACTTCTTTCTTTTGTCCGTTCGAGGACGAACGGTTGTTTTAGAGGTGGAGAATGTGACGACCCAAAGGGGTCATCACCTGTTTTCTCTTTCATTCCGTGCTTCCGAGGCCTTGAAAACCTCATTTTTACTTGCCTCGATTTGCGCAGTCCGGGCACGTAGCCGGAAAGATTATATGTTAAATTCTGTGGAAAAAAAAATTCCAAAATGTGGCTTTAAAATGATTAAAGTTGACTTTGGTCAACATTTTTGGTAAACAGACCCGGACCCGTGATTTGACGGTCCCGAAGGGTCCGTAGAAAAATATGGGACTCGGGCATATGCCCGGAGTCGAATTCCGAGGTCTAGAGCCCGAGAAAAGAATTTTTCTGTGAAATTATTTTTCTTAAATTATTAAGAAAAATGGAAATGAAAATTGATTAAAAGACTGTGGTATCGGGCTCGTATTTTGGTTCCGACGCCCGGTACAAGTCTTATATATGGTTTAAGCGCTTTCTGTGAAATTTGGTTGAAATCGGACGTCATTTGACGTGTTTCGGACTATAGGTTCCAAATTTGAAAGTTTATGAAACTTAGAAGAAAACCATGTGATTTGAGGCTTGATTCTATGTATATGATGTTATTTTGGCGATTTGATCGCACGGTTAAGTTCGTAGGATGTTGTTGAGTTAGGGTGTGTGTTTGGTTAGGAGCCCCGAGGGCTCGGGAGTGTATTCGGAGGTGTTCGGGGTGGTTTTGGACTTAGGAGATGTAGCAGATTTTCTGCAATTTTTGCCCAGTTATTTGCTTCTTCGCGTTCGCGGCACTCAGCTCGCGTTCGCGTATCAGTGGGCTTTCCTTTCTTCGCGTTCGCGGATAAGTCCCCGCGTTCGCGTAGCCTTGGTTCCCCCTTCACCGCGTTCGTGAGCCCCCTCTCGCGTTCGCGTATAAGCAAATCCCGGACCCCCAGTTCATCCTTCTACGCGTTCGCGACTAGTACCTCGCGTTCGCGATGCCTTGACTCCTTTACCCTTCGCGAACGCGGCCCCCTTCCCGCGAACGCGAAAGGCATTTTTGCCCAGTCATTTTAATACTTCAAAAATAGAATAGTTACGGGATTTTTCACCCAAAACACACGAACTCATCTTCTCCACAGCCTATAGGCGATCTTTAGAGCTCTTCTTCACCAAAGCTTCTTGGGTAAGTATTATCTAACTCGTTTTCTTCATTTTCTATTATCATTTATCAAATTCCTAGACCTAAATCATGTAGTTCATGGTAAGAATTGGGGTAAAAGGGTAGAATTAGGGATTTTCATTTTTCTTTGATTTATACCTCATCTTGGGGTCGAATTTGAAAACAAATTGTATATTCGGGCTCGTGGGGGAATGGGTAACATGGAATTGGTTCGAACCTCGTGTTTTGACCAAGCGGGCCCGGGGTCGATTTTGGAATTTTTGGAAGAAAGGTTGGGAATTCATATTTAGGCATTGGGTTTAGTTTGTTTAGCTATTATTAATATTTTAAGGTCATTATTTCATAGATTTGACCGAGTTGGAGTCGAATTCGAGGGGTAAAGCTACACTATAGGCTTGAGTTGATTTTTGGAGCATTTGAGGTAAGTGTTTGGTCTAACCTTGGCTTGAGGGAATAGGAGTAGGGTCTTATTTGCTAATTGCTATGTGTCGAGTACGGTGTATAGGCATGGTGACGAGTATCTATACACTGGTGTCTAGCATGGCTGTATGTCCTTATATTGAGATTATCCTGAATTGTTGTGATTCTTCCATGCTTATTTGATGACTACTATATACTGTAAAGAGCATGAGACAGAGATTACGATTACTAAACTCCGTAGAGGAATGGCTCGAGTTGTGTTACGGATTGAGGAGGTATATGATATAAAATGACTCTTTGGAGCGGTGGCTCGGATGTTAAGTGAATTATAAGTGAGAAGTATAGAAAAGAGGAAGAGTTGATGGTTACTCCCTTGCCGGAACGTGTTATTGGTTTTGTTGATTTTCTCCCTTGCCGGGATTTAACTGTTTACTTGTGTTTCCCTTGCCGGGATTTTCTATTACTGTTAGTCTATCCCCTCGCCCCCATTGGTTGTTATTGTTGATTAGGCGAGGTTGTGTTATTTATACATGGATCGGGTTGCACGCCGCAACAACACTATATAATTTTGGATCGGGTTGCTCGCCGCAACAACACTGTATAATTGTGGATCGGGTTGCGCGCCGCAACAACGCTGTCTATTTATGGATCGGGTTGCACGCCGCAACAGTGATAGCTGAGGATCAGGTTGCACGCCGCAACAATATTGTATGTGATCGGAACGGGTTGCGCGCCGCAACAAACTATAGCTTAATTGTGTTTACTCCGGATTTAAGTTTCTGTTGGCTGTTCTATCCTTTAAGTTTAGACTTCCTGTTTTAACTGTTGCCTCCCCCCCGCATGTTTCCCCCTCCTTTTGTAACTGCTTATTTCTTGTTTATTTTTCGCAATGTATTTCATAACTGCACAGGTTTATCTGGTAGTCTGGTCTAGTCTCGTCGCTACTTCGCCGGGGTTAGGCTAGGCACTTACCAGCACATGGGGTCGGTTGTGCTGATGCTACACTCTGTGCATCTTTTTGCACAGATTCAGGACCAGCTTTTGGGCCTCAGCAGTAGGATTTAATCGGGAGCAGACTTTAGTCCAGGGACTTTCCATGTATCCTAGCTGACGTTCGTAGGCCGGAGTCCCTTCTATGTTATTAGTTTGTTTTCCTTGTACCGAGACAAACATTGATGTACTTCTATTCAGACTTGTTTTTAGCACTCTTTAGTAGTTCGTGAGTTAGTGACACTAGTCTTGGGTAGAGAAATGTTAAACTTCCGCATTTGGTTTTCAGATATCTATGTTTTTAAGACATCCGCTTTATTTTAAATGACTCGTATTATTATTGTTGTTGAGATGTTATCAGAAAATATTTTAAATGCTTGGCTTGCCTAGCTCCGACAGTAGGCGCCATCACGACCCCCGATGGTGGAAAATCCGGGTCGTGACAAGTTGGTATCAGAGCTCTAGGTTACATAGGTCTCGCTACTCACGGACAAACTTAGTAGAGTCTGAGGGATTGGTACGGAGACGTCTATATTTATCCCCCAGAGGCTACAGAGTTAGGAAAATCTCACTTCCGTTCTTTCTTGTCGTGCGATTCTGTTTCTCAATACTGATTGTCCTTCTACTCTGTTCTTTCGCAGATGGCGAGAACACGTGCTTCCTCTTCTACCGTGCAGCAGCCCGAGCCCCCAGCAGAAGTTCCTACGAGGGGTAGAGGGCGAGGCCGAAGCCGTGCCAGAGGCCGAGGCAGGGGCAGAGCTCAGCCCCGAGCAGCAGTCCCAGTGGTGGAGCCTCATACTGATTATGATGAGGAGGTTCCAGCCCCAGCAGCTCCGGTGGGCCCAGCTCTGGTCCCAAAAGGGGTTCATAGCCACCCCAGTTCTTCAGGACGCTCTGGTCAGATTGGTAGGCTTTGTGGAGAGCGTCACTAGAGCGGGTTTGCTTCCAGTGGCACCAATCACTTCTCAGGCTGGAGGATGGGTTCAGACTCCTGCTACACGTACTCCGGAGCAGGTAGCTCCCCAGGCTCAGGTTGAAGTGGTTCAGCCAGCTGTGGCAGTTCAGCCGGGTATTGTGACTCAGACCGGCTATGGAGCGGCTATGTCCTCAGATGCTTTGTGGAGGCTTGATAGGTTCTCCAAGCTCTTCACCACCACCTTCAGCGGTACTTCTTCAGAGGATCCACAGGATTTCTTATTTAGCTGTCATGAGATCCTTCGGACTATGGGTATTGTGGAGACCAATGGGGTCGATTTCGCCACCTTTCGACTAGCAAGATCCGCCAAGACTTGGTGGAGGGACTATTGTTTATCCAGACCAGCAGGGTCGCCATCATTGACTTGGGACCAGTTTGCAGAGTTATTTTTGGAGAAGTTTCTCCCAGTTACTCAGCGAGAGGCACTTCGTAGGCAGTTCGAGCGCCTCCTGCAGGGCTCTATGACAGTCATGCAGTATGAGACTCGGTTCATTGATCTGGCACGCTATGCTATTGTTATACTCCCCACAGAGCGAGAGAGGGTGCGGAGGTTTATTGATGGGTTGATTCAGCCGATCCGTCTCCAGATGGCTCTGGGAGCCGGTAGTGAGATTTTTTTTCAGGAGGCGGCCAATGCGGCCCGTAGAGTTGAGATGGATCTTGCACGGGGAGGTGGTCACGGGTCAGATAAGAGGCCCTGTCATGCAGGTAGATTCAGTGGTACCTCGTCTGGAGGTGGAGATTCTTATGGTAGAGGCCATCCTCTGAGGCCCTTTCAGTCAGCCCTACAGGTCTCTCATGGTACTTCAGGGGGTCGTGGTTCTCAGCCGCATTATTCTGACCAGCAGTTTCACAGTTCCCCATCACCACCCATCAGTGCCCCACCACTTTAGAGTTTTCGGGGTGGGCATTCAGGCCGACAGGGTCAGTCACAGCCTTCTCAGCTGTAGCATTCAGGCGGGTGCTATGAGTGTGGTGAGTACGGTCACATGAGGAGGGCTTGCCCGAGGTTGAGGGGTGCTCAGTCACAGCAGCAGGGTCCCGTCCTATGATACAAGCATCAGGTGATCCACAGACCCCCCAGCCAGCTAGAGGCGGGGGTAGAGGCCATAGAGGTGGAGGTAGAGATCATAGAGGTGGAGCTCGGACCGCCAGAGGTAGAGGCCAGCCAGCAGCCGATCGTCCCAGAGATATGGTTCAGGGAGGTGGGGCCCAGCCCCGGTGTTATGCTCTTCCAGCCAGGCCAAAGGCTGAGTCTTAAGATGCAGTCATTACAGGTACTATTCTGGTCTGTGATAGGGATGCTTCAGTGCTATTTGACCCTGGGTCTACGTATTCATATGTGTCGTCCTATTTTGCACCCCACCTGGCTATTCCTAGTGATGCTTTGGGTATTCCTGTTTATGTATCTACACTAGTGTGTGATTCTATAGTGGTCGACCGAGTTCATCATTCCTGTGTGGTAGTGTTTGAGGGTCTTGAGACCCGTGTTGATTTACTGCTCTTAGACATGGTGGATTTCGATGTTATATTAGGGATGGATTGGTTGTCCCCGTATCGTGCTATCTTGGATTGTCACGCCAAGACCGTGACCTTGGCATTACCAGATTTGCCCCGTTTGGAGTGGCGAGGGACCCCAGGTCATGCCACTCGCAGTGTTACCTCATATGTGAAGGCTCGACGCATGGTCGAGAAGGGGTGTTTAGCTTATCTAGCGTATGTTCGCGATTCCAGCGCAGAGGTTCCTTCTATCGATTCTGTTCCTATTGTTCGGGAGTTCCCCGAGGATTTCCCTTCAAACCTGGCGGGTACGCCGCCCGACAGGGATATTGATTTTTGTATTGACCTAGCTCCGGGTACTCAGCCCATTTCCATTCTACCGTATCGCATGGCCCCGCCAGAGTTGAAAGTGTTAAAGGATCAATTGCAGGATTTGCTTGAGAAGGGTTTCATCAGACCCAGCGTTTCGCCTTGGGGTGCGCCGGTGTTATTTGTGAAGAAAAAGGATGGTTCGATGAGGATGTGCATTATTACTAGCAATTGAACAATGTGACGATAAAGAACAAGTATCCACTACCGAGGATTGATGATTTGTTTGACCAGCTTCAGGGTGCAAAGGTGTTTTCAAAGATAGACTTGAGATCTGGCTACCACCAGCTGAGGATTAGGGCATCCGATGTCCCTAAGACAGCATTCCGCACTCGGTACGGGCATTATGAGTTCCTGGTCATGTCGTTTGGGTTGACCAATGCCCCAGCAGCATTCATGGAGTTGATGAACCGAGTGTTCAGGCCATATTTGGACATGTTCGTGATAGTCTTTATTGATGATATTCTGGTGTACTCCCGCAGCCAGGAGGAGCACGAGCAGCACCTCAGAGTGGTTCTTCAGACTCTGAAGGATAGTCAGTTGTATGCTAAGTTCTCGAAGTGCGAGTTCTGGTTGAGTTCGGTTGCATTTCTGGGTCATGTTGTATCAGCAGAGGGTATTCAGGTGGACCCGAAGAAGATTGAGGCAGTCAAGAACTGGCCTCGACCAGCATCAGCTACAGAGATTCGGAGTTTCTTGGGGTTAGCAGGCTACTATCGTCGGTTCGTGGAGGGGTTTTCATCTATTGCAGCCCCGATGACCAGATTGACCCAGAAGGGTGCCCAGTTCAGATGGTCGGATGAGTGTGAGGCGAGCTTTCAGAAGCTCAAGACAGCTCTGACTACGGCACCGATATCGGTTTTGCCAACAGGCTCAGGGCCTTATACAGTTTATTGTGATGCTTCTCGTATTGGGCTTGGTGCGGTATTGTTGCAAGATGGCAGAGTCATTGTTTATGCTTCGAGGCAGTTGAAGATCCACGAGAAGAATTATCCGGTTCATAATCTCGAGTTGGAAGCCATTGTTCATGCTTTGAAGATTTGGAGGCATTACCTATATGGTGTGACGTGTGAGGTGTACACTGATCACAAGAGTCTGCAGTACTTGTTCAAGCAGAAGGAGTTGAACTTGAGGCAGAGGAGGTGGTTGGAGCTGTTGAAGGATTATGATGTTACTATTTTGTATCACCCAGGGAGAGCCAATGTGGTGGCCGATGCATTGAGTAGGAAGTCCGCCAGCATGGGTAGTCTTGCTTATATTCCGGTCAGCCAGAGACCGCTTGCTTTGGATATTCAGGCCTTGGCCAATCGGTTTGTGAGGTTGGACATTTCTGAGCCTAGCAGAGTGTTAGCTTGCACGGTCGCTCGTTCTTCATTATTGGAGCATATCCGTGATCGGCAGTTTGATGATCCCCATTTGTGTGTCCTGGGAGACACGGTGCAGCGTGGAGGTGCCACGAAGGTGACCTTAGATGATGATGGTGTTTTGAGATTGCATGGGCGAGTTTGTGTGCCCAAAGTCGATGGGATTCGGGAGTTGATCTTAGCGGAGGCCCATAGTTCTCGATATTCTATTCACCCGGGCGCCGCGAAGATGTATCAGGACTTGCGGCAGCATTATTGGTGGCGTAGGATGAAGAAAGATATTGTTGCATATGTCGCTCGATGTTTGAACTGTCAGCAGGTTAAGTATGAGCATCAGAGTCCTGGTGGTTTGTTTCAGAGGATTGAGCTTCCCGAGTGGAAGTGGTAGAGGATTACCATGGATTTCATCACTGGACTTCCGTTGACTCGGATGAAGTTCGACTCGATATGGGTTATTGTTGATAGGCTGACCAAGTCAGCGCATTTCATTCCTGTAGCAGTCTCCTATTCATCCGAGAGGTTAGCTGAGATTTATATCCGGGAGATTGTTCGCCTTCATGGTGTGCCGGCATCTATCATTTCGGATCGGGGTACGCAGTCCACCTTGCGTTTCTGGCGTGCAGTTCAGCGAGAGTTGGGCACACGGGTTGAGTTGAGCACAGCGTTCCATCCTCAGACGGACGGCCAGTCCGAGAGGACTATTCAGATATTGGAGGATATTCTCCGAGCCTGTGTCACTGATTTTGGAGGCTCGTGGGACCAGTTTTTGCCTATAGCAGAGTTCGCCTACGACAACAGCTACCAGTCCAACATTCAGATGGCTCCATATGAGGCGTTGTATGGTCGGCGATGTCGGTCTCCGGTCGGATGGTTTGAGCTGGGAGAAGCTCGGTTATTGGGTACAGATTTAGTTCAGGAGGCCTTGGATAAGGTCAAGATCATTCAGGACAGGCTTCGTTCGGCTCAGTCGCAGCAAAAGAGTTATGCGGATCGTAAGGTTCGAGATGTAGCTTTCATGGTTGGTGAGCGGGTCTTGCTCCGAGTGGCGCCTATGAAGGGCGTGATGAGATTTGGGAAGAAGGGCAAGCTTAGCCCTAGGTTCATTGGCCCATTTGAGATTCTCGATCGTGTCGGAGAGGTGGCTTACAGACTTGCCTTGCCGTCCAGCTTGTCACCCGTGCATCCAGTGTTTTATGTGTCCAAGCTTCGGAGGTATCACGGCGATCCAGCCCACGTGTTAGATTTCAGCACTATCCAGTTGGACAAGGATCTGTCTTACAAGGAGGAGCCGGTAGCTATTCTAGACCGGCAGGTTCGACAGTTGAGGTCGAAGAGTTTTCCTTCTGTGCGTGTCCAGTGGAGAGGTCGGCCTCCTGAGGCATCGACCTGGGAGTCCGAGTCTGATATGCGGAGCCGTTATCCTCATCTATTTCCCGACTCAGGTACTTCTTTCTTTTGTCCGTTCGAGGACGAACGTTTGTTTTAGAGGTGGAGAATGTGACGACCCAAAGGGGTCATCACCTGTTTTCTCTTTCATTTCGTGCTTCCGAGGCCTTGAAAATCTTGGTTTTACTTACCTCGATTTGCGTGTGCAGTCCGGACACGTAGCCGGAAAGATTATATGTTAAATTCTGTGAAAAAAAATTCCAAAATGTGGCTTTAAAATGATTAAAGTTGACTTTGGTCAACATTTTTGGTAAACGGACCCGAAGCCATGATTTGACGGTCCCGGAGGGTCCGTAGAAAAATATGGGACTCGGGCATATGCCCAGAGTCGAATTCCGAGGTCTAGAGCCCGAGAAAAGAATTTTTCTGTGAAATTATTTTTCTGAAATTAATAAGGAAAATGGAAATGAAAATGGATTGAAAGACTGTGGCATCGGGCTCGTATTTTGGTTCCGACGCCCGGTACAAGTCTTATTTATGGGTTAAGCGCTTTCTGTGAAATTTGGTCGAAATCGGACGTCATTTGACGTATTTCGGACTATAGGTTCCAAATTTGAAAGTTTATGAAACTTAGAAGAAAACCATGTGATTTGAGGCTTGATTCTATGTATATGATGTTATTTTGGCGATTTGATCGCACGGTTAAGTTCGTAGGATGTTGTTGAGTTAGGGTGTGTGTTTGGTTAGGAGCCCCGAGGGCTCGGGAGTGTTTTCGGAGGTGTTCGGGGTGGTTTTGGACTTAGGAGATGTATCAGATTTTTTACAATTTTTGCCCAGTTATTTGCTTCTTCGCGTTCGCGGCACTCAGCTCGCGTTCGCGTACCAGTGGGCTTTCCCTTCTTCGCGCTCGCGGATAAGTCCCCGCGTTCGCGTAGCCTTGGTTCCCCCTTCACCGCGTTCGCGAGCCCCCTCTCGCGTTCGCGTATAAGCAAATCTCGGACCCCCAGTTCATCCTTCTACGCGTTCGCGACTAGTACCTCGTGTTCGCGATGCCTTGACTCCTTACCCTTCGCGAACGCGGCCCCCTTCCCGCGAACGCGAAGGGCATTTTTGCCCAGTCATTTTTAATACTTCAAAAACAGAATAGTTACGGGATTTTTCACCCAAAACTCACGAACTCATCTTCTCCACAGCCCATAGGCGATCTTTTGAGTTCTTCTTCACCAAAGCTTCTTGGGTAAGTATTATCTAACTCGTTTTTTTCATTTTCTATTATCATTTATTAAATTCCTAGACCTAAATCATGTAGTTCATGGTAAGAATTGGGGGAAAAGGGTAGAATTAGGGCTTTTCAATTTTCTTTGATTTAGACCTCGTTTTGGGGTCGAATTTGAAAACAAATTATATATTCGGGCTCGTGGGGGAATGGGTAACATGGAATTTTTGGAATTTTTGGAAATTTTGGAAGAAAGGTTGGGAATTCATATTTAGGCATTGACCGAGTTGGAGCCGAATTCGAGGGGTAAAGCTACACTAGAGGCTTGAGTTGATTTTTGGAGCATATGAGGTAAGTGTTTGGTCTAACCTTGGCTTGAGGGAATAGGAGTAGGGTCTTATTTGCTAATTGCTATGTATCAAGGACGGTGTATAGGAATGGTGACGAGTATCTATACACTGGTGTCTAGCATGACTGCATGTCCTTATATTGAGATTATCCTAAATTGTTGTGATTCTTCCATGCTTATTTGATGACTACTATATACTGCAAAGAGCATGAGATAGAGATTACGATTACTAAACTCCGTAGAGCAATGGCTCGAGTTGTGTTACGGATTGAGGAGGTATATGATATAAAATGACTCTTTGGAGCAGTGGCTCGGATGTTAAGTGAATTATAAGTGAGAAGTATAGAAAAGAGGAAGAGTTGATGGTTACTCCCTTGCCGGGACGTGTTATTGGTTTTGTTGATTTTCTCCCTTGCCGGGATTTAGCTATTTACTTGTGTTTCCCTTGCCGGGATTTTCTATTACTGTTTGTCTATCCCCTTGCCCCCATTGGTTGTGATTGTTGATTGGGCGAGGTTGTGTTATTTATACATGGATCGGGTTGCACGCCGCAACAACACTATATAATTGTGGATCGGGTTGCATGCCGCAACAACACTATACAATTATGGATGGGGTTGCTCGCCGCAACAACACTGTATAATTTTGGATCGGGTTGCATGCCGCAACAACACTGTCTATTTATGGATCGGGTTGCACACCGCAACAGTATTGTATGTGATCGGATCGGGTTGCGCGCCGCAACAAACTATAGCTTAATTGTGTTTACTCCGGATTTAAGTTTCTGTTGGCTGCTCTATCCTTTAATTTTATACTTCCT
>NW_017671727.1:190648-205934 GCF_001879085.1 Nicotiana attenuata | reverse complement strand
CAATCCTTCAACAATTTTTGGACAATTTTTTTCGGAAGCCCGTTTCTAAAAAAACCCTTTAGACGTTTTAGCCGCCCCTTTACCCCCTATTCAGCCTACCATCTTTTCCTCTTTGAAACTTACTGTTCTTTCTCCAAAAATTTCAGCTTTTCCTTAATCTATCTCTTCCTCTGTTTGACTCTTCTTTTAGCAGTGAGAGAGGTTTATTCGATTTTCCAGTTACTAACAACTGCCGAGAGTAATAAGTTCGAGGTCGGACTTCGATTGGATATAAGGCCCAACCCCAGTTCACTACATCGCACAAGGTTAGTGCTTTTCTCTGCATTTCGTTTCTAGAATCTATGGTGTGTTCGGCATTGGGACTTTAGTTCTCTGTTACTATTTCGTTAGACATCTGGCATGACTTTTTTTTGGTTGATTTTTTTATATCCTTCTGTTTTAAGCTTGTTGTTTTATGCATATTATTCTTGTTAGAAATCATATGTAGGCCTTTTCCTTTATTCACTGGAATCATAAACTGTGTCTTGAGAGGTTATTTTTCNTTTCGTTGTCCGTCCCTCCCCCCCTCCCCCCCCCCCCCCCCCCCGCCTATCGTTTTCCCCCCTCCTTTTGTAACTGCTTATTTCCTGTTTATTTTCCGCAATATATTTCATAACTGCACAGGTTTATCTGGTAGTCTGGTCTAGCCTCGTCCAGACTCGTATTATTATTATTGTTGAGATGTTATCAGAAAATGTTTTAACTGCTTGGCTTGCCTAGCTCCAACAGTAGGCGCCATCACGACCCCTGATGGTGGGAAATTCGGGTCGTGACATGACATCACCAAACCTTGTTGTTAGGCTAAAATCTTTTACTTTAATAAACGTAGTAATCTTGTTTAGAGGCCTTTGGCAAGTATTCTATTCTCGGACACATTGAGGTTTAAGATAAAATGCTATAACAAAAATCATGTCCGTAACAATTTTGTATTTAAAAGCTCATTAGCATGTTCTAAAGCCTTTTTGAATGTTTAAGAATAATCCTATATGTTAACTAAATAGCTTTTCTTTTAATTATTTATAACTAGATTCTCTATTGCATTTGATATCTTGCTTGAAAGTATTTTTCTCTGTCAAAACTTGTTATTATGTCAGAATAAGGTCATATCATTAAAAGTTGTGTATTGTTATTATAGAAATTATGAACCTAGGACCCAGACCCGATAAAGTTAAAATCTTCTTATGAATATAAAATTTGTATCATGTCTCATAGTTTTTCCTTTTATATATTATAGAACTCTTAGGAAGTATATGTTATTTCTTTTAAAAAGTATCTTTCCGAGTCCTTTATTACGGGTTTTGTAGCATGTCCTAGGATTCATTTTCTTAGTTAAGAGATCTTTATTTATTTTAAAGGAACATATTTTGTTGAAGTGTTAATGTACCTTTTCTTGTAGCTTTCCAGTAGTAGAAAACGGGACTTTAGATTTTTCTTGAAACTTTGAGACCATGCCAATTGGTTTAACTAATTTCTACCCAACTTAAAATAGAACTCCTTTTAATGTTTTGATTTAATTAGTTATTACCGATGAGGTTTAAAATGATTAGTAACTTTTTTGATTCGTTTAGTTAATCTGCATATTTTCTAGAATCAGCCACAAAATTTTTCACGTTAGAATGGAATACTGCTGGATGTTTATATAGTTAAACTAGGTGTCAGTCATGTTATCTAGATTCTTTGTTTTAAATATGTGCCTTTGGTCTAATTGAGTGGGAAAAGATCATGTTTTAAGAAGTCTTTTTTTAAGAATTATGTAAAGGAGTCATTCCTTGTTAAAGATGAATCTGTGATGTATGTACTTGGAATTCTTAAAACTTTAACAGTTGGAAAAATGGTCTAAAAATCATTCATGTATAACTTATACTTTGGCTCAAACCTGCGGAAATGAGCTATAATTATCTTTCTTATTCACATAATAATATAATGTGTGAATTTTTGCCAAGTATGAGTTGCCCGCTAATCTTTATCCTCGATTTCTTTTTGCATGAAATACCAGAGCCGAAGAGTCTCACTTTGAAACTCAACATCGCTACCTCATAGAGATTCAACGCTGCCGCCACCACCACATGGAGTCATTGCACACCATCTTCCTTCTAACACCCGTAGTAAGAAAACAAGCGAATCGCTTGGGGTCGCCTATGGCGGCTTTTGTTTTTACTCACTCTGTTCTGGCATTGTTAATCTATGTGATTTGTTTTTATTTGAACCTGTGATTGATGATTAATTTTATCATTTAAAATTACAGTTTTAGTTTTGGCAATATATATATATATATATATATATATATATATATATATATTATTTTAAAAAAAGACTTAAATGAATACATTTCATATGAGACCTAAGAAAGCGAATTGTTTTCTCTTCATCATGTCTTAATAAGTCAAAAAACTTGGAATACTTTTCTTTTAAAAACGTGAGCTTTCAAAAAATGTAATTTGGCATGCTTTCTTTTTTAAGTTATAAAGTTCAACGCTTTTGGACTTATATCGCATTTGGAGTTAAACAGAATCATGTGTTTCAGAGTTCGATTCTAAATGCCGTTTTTTTTTCAATATATGTTGTATATACATTCAGTTATAAATTTATCTAGGCACTCAGTATTGTTTTTCAAACTGAATTATTCAATTACGCTCCAAACGTTTATTTATTAATTAACCCAAGTTTGGTCGGTTAACCATAATTAACGGAACATATAGGATACTTTTACGACCTTCCCTATTGGATTAATTAGAGCCCTTACCCATGATCTTGAAGGTTAGGTAGACCATAAAACAAAGTTAACCTTAAGCATTACTCAGCTAAAATTGGTGTCCTAATTCACCGTTAAAATAATTAGGTGGCGACTCTTGAAATTAATTAAACCTCGAATTTAGCAATATGTTATACTCTAGTATGACTCGTGTTAAAATGGGGTATAACAATGACTTATTTGATCAGCTTCAGGGTGCAAATGTGTTTGCAAAGATCGATTTGAGGTCTACCTACCATCAGTTGAGGATTAGGGCATCCGATGTCCCTAAGACAGCTTTTCGGACTCGGTATGGGCATTATGACTTTCTAGTGATGTCATTCGGGCTGACAAATCCCCCAGCAGCATTTATGGATTTGATGAACCGGGTGTTCAAGCCCTATCTGGATTCCTTTGTGATTGTTTTTATTGATGATATCTTGATCTACTCCCACAGCCGAGAGGAGCATGAGCAGCATCTTCCAATAATTCTTTAGACTCTGAGAGACAGCCAGTTATATGCTATGTTTATGAAATGCGTGTTTTGGTTGAGTTCAGTTGCTTTCTTGGGTCACATTGTATCAGTAGAGGGTATTAAGGTGGATCCTAAGAAGATTGAGGCCGTTCAGAATTGGCCTAGGCCTACATCAGCTACAGAGATCCAGAGTTTCTTGGGATTGGCAGGTTATTACCGTTGGTTTGTGGAGGGGTTTTCATCTATAGCAGCCCCGATGACCAGGTTGACCCAGAAGGGTGCCCCGTTCAGGTGGTCAGACGAGTGTGAGGTGAGCTTTTAGAAGGTCAAGACAGCTTTGACTACGGCGCCGGTGTTGGTGTTGCCCACAGCTTCAGGTCCCTATACAGTATATTGTGACACATCTCGTACTAGACTTGGTGCCGTATTGATGCAGGGCGGCAAGGTTATTGCATATGCTTCACGCCGGCTAAAGATTCACGAGATGAACTATCTAGTTCATGACTTGGAGCTGGCAGCCATTGTTCATGCGCTGAAGATTTGGAGGCACTATCTATATGGTGTGTCGTGTGAGGTGTTCATGGATCATAAGAGTTTGCAGTACTTGTTTCAGCAAAATGAGCTCAATTTGAGGCAGAGAAGGTGGTTAGAGCTATTGAAAGACTATGATATCACCATCTTGTATTATCCTGGGAAGGCCAATGTGGTGGTCAACGCTTTGAGTAGAAAGTCAGCTAGTACTAGAAGTCTTGCTACATTCTGGTCGGTGAGATGCCGCTTGCATTAGATGTTCAGTCCTTAGCCAATTAGTTCGTGAGGTTGGATGTTTCTGAGCCCAGTCGTGTTTTAGCTTGCACAGTCGCTCGGTCTTCCTTGTTTGAGTGCATCAGGGAGCGACAATATGATGACCCTCATTTGCTTATCCTTAGGGACACAGTACAGCACGGGGATGCCGAGCAGGTTACGGTTGGAGATGATGGAGTTTTGGGGATGTAGGGTCGTGTTTGTGTGCCTAATGTGGATGGGCTTCGTGAGTTAATTCTAGAGGAGGCCTACAGTTCCCGGTATTCTATTCATCCGGGCGCCGTCAAGATGTATCAGGACTTGCGGCAACATTATTTATGGAGGAGGATGAAGAAAGACATTGTTGCATATGTAGCTCGGTGCTAAATTATCAGCAAGTAAAGTACGAGCATCATTCACCTGGTGGTTTGCTTCAGAAGATAGAGATTCCTGAGTGGAAGTGGGAGCGTATCACTATGGATTTCATTGTTGGACTCCCATGAACTCAGAGGAAGTTCAACGCAGTTTGGGTCATTATGGATAGGCTGACTAAGCCAGCGTATTTCATTGTTGTGGCAGTTTCCTATTCTTTGGAGCGGTTGGCAGAGATTTATATTCGTGATATCGTTCATCTTCATGGTGTGCCCGTGTCTATCATTTCTGATCGAGGTACACAGTTTACCTCGCATTTCTGGAGGGTAACGCAACGTGAGTTGGGTACGCAGGTCGAGTTGAGCACAACATTTCATTCTCAGACGGACGGACAGTCCGAGCGTACTATTTAGATCTTGGAGGATATGCTTTGTGCCTGTGTTATTGACTTTGGAGGTTCTTGGGATCAGTTCTTGCCATTACCAGAGTTTGCCTATAACAACAACTACCAGTCGAGCACCCAGAAGGCTCCCTATGAGGCATTATATGGTAGATGGTGTCTATCACCGGTTGGGTGGTTTGGTAAGGCAAAGATCATTCAGGATAGACTTCGTGTAGCTCGGTCCAGGAAAAAGAGTTATGCCGACCGTAAGGTTCGTGATGTAGCATTCATGGTCGGAGAGAGAGTGTTGCTTCAGGTGTCGCCCATGAAGGGCGTAATGAGATTTGGGAAGAAGGGCAAGTTAAGCCCTAGGTTCATCGGACCTTTTGAGATTCTTGATCGAGTGGGAGAGGTGGCCTACAGACTTGCATTGCCATCAGGCTTATAAGCGGTACATCCAATGTTTCATGCGTCCATGCTTCGGAAGTATCACGGCAATCCATCCCGCGTGTTAGATTTTAGCACTATCCAGTTGGACAAGGATTTGACCTATGAGGAGGAGCCAGTAGTCATTTTAGATAGGCAGGTTCGTCAGTTGAGATCGAAGAGTTATCCTTCGGTTGGGGTGTAGTGGAGAGGTCAGACTGTTGAGGCAGCTACCTGGGGGCCCGAGTCCGATATGCGGAGCAGATATCCACACCTTTTTCCCAGCTCAGGTACTTTTCTATGTCCGTTCGAGGATGAACGGATGTTTTAGAGGTGGAGAATGTGATGACCCAAAAGGTCATCTTGCATTTTAGAACCAAATCCGGTGTTCCGAGGCCTTCAAAACCTCATTTTATTTCTCCTCGATTTGCCTGCACAGTCCGGGCGCGTTTCCGGAGACCCTCTATGTGGAAATTTGAGAAAATAATAATTTTTGCCTTTAAAAGTTGATTTTACTTGACTTCGGTCTATATTTTGAGTAAAAGGACCTGGACCCGTGTTTTGACGGTCCCGAAGGGTCCATAGTAAAATATGGGATCTGGGCCCTAACCCGAGTAATGAATTTTTGTTAAAAGTTGTAAGTCTGAAAATCTAATGATTTAAAGAAATTGATTAATATTTGATCTCATTGGTATCGGGCCAGTATTTTGATTCTAGAGCCCGGTACAGATTTAATATAATATATATGACATGGTTGTGAAATTTGGTGAAAAGGGGAGTTGATTTGACGTGATTCCGGCGTCTGATTGTGAAAATAGAAATTTCAAAGTGTTCTTAAGAATTTCATGTGTTTTCATGTTAAATCCGTAGTTTTAGATGTTATTTGGCAATTTGATCGCACGAGCAAGTTCATATGATGTTTTAAGACTTGTGTGCATGTTTGGTTTGGAGCTCGAGGGCTCGGGTGAGTTTCAGATAG
Organism: Nicotiana attenuata; assembly: GCF_001879085.1. Lineage (NCBI taxonomy): Eukaryota > Viridiplantae > Streptophyta > Magnoliopsida > Solanales > Solanaceae > Nicotiana > Nicotiana attenuata. The sequence continues at coordinate 199,747 of NW_017671727.1, read as the reverse complement.
GCTACGGGGTGTTTTGGCACTTTGGAAATTTTTCTAGTATGACTGAACTTGTTGCAGGCCTCTGATCTTGCATTTGCGAGATCAGGCATCGCAATTGCGAACCCTTCAGGTTCCACAATCGCGAGGCTTTCATCGCAATTGCGATTAGAAGCTGGGCCATACAGTCTTCGCAATTGCAAAGATTTCTTCGCATTTGCGAAGTAAAGCTGGGCGGGGCAGTGATCGCAAATGCGATCATTGGTGTCGCATTTGAAGAGGTGCATGTTCACAATTGCGAACTTACCTTTGCAATTGCGATGGCAGCAGAGATGTGAAGGACCTCGCATTTGTGATGGTCCCTTCTCATTTGCGAGCTTCGCAATTGCAACATCTGCAGCTGTGTAGAAGGGACTTAGATGGGATTTTTGATTCATTTCCCAAATTTTCAAAACCTAAACCTCAAGAGAAGATTTTCCGAAGGCCATTTCTTCCTCAAATCATAGGTAAATGATTCTTAACTTATTTCTTTCAATCTTTCACTTCTTATAACAAGATTTCAACCTAGATCTAGGATTTTCATGGTGGAATTGGGGATTTTTCGGTAGAAGCTAGGGATTTCGAAATTTGGGAATTTAGACCTCAAATTGAGGTCGGATTCCAAAACTAATTGTATATCCGGGCTCGCGTGTGAATGGATATTCGGGTTTTGGTCCAAATTTCGGGTTTGGACCAAGCGGTCCCGGGTGTTGACTTTTATTGACTTTTTCCAAATGGCCTTAATTGAATTCCTTGCTATCATGGGTAGTTCCTAAGGCTTAAATTGAATTGTTTGGTTGATAATTTGCTACATTCTATTAGCCCGGAGGCTTGTGTGAAGGGAAAAGCAGTGATTGACCCTTGAGTTTGGCCGTGGAAGCGAGGTAAGTGTTGTAGCTAACCTTAGCTGGAGGGATTAGGTGTTATTTTCTTATTTGCTACGTGTTTGGATGTTGAGTGCGATGTATAGGTGAGGTGACGAGTACCTATACGTTGTTGTCGAGTCATAATATGTGAGTGAGCTTTATTCTTGGAAATGTTACATTTTTGGTCATGTTGTTTATGTGTAGGCTAGATATTCGATGTGTTGAGAAGTTTCTTATCATGTTTTATGGGAATTTGGTATTGATGGGGTTCTTACCCAAAGTTGAGATTGGCATTGTGGAACTAAGTGTGGAAGTAAGACTTGTTGGTGCCATGTCTATCTCTCTTTTGTTGTTGTCTCTATTTGGTGAGATAGAGTGATAAAGCACGAAGATGATGCCGTGCATATTTCTATTACTTATGTGGTGAGGAAGAGTGATAAAGCACGAAGGGTGATGTCGCGCACGTTCCTATTATTCATATGGTGAGGTTGAGTGGTAAAGCACGAAGGATGATGCCGTGCACGTTTCTATTAATGATTATCTGGTGAGGTTGAGAGTAAAAGCACGAGGGGTGATGCCGTGCATTTTCCGTTTTCTGTGTTTACTTGTTATTACTGGATCAAAGTGTACTAGCTGTATAAATTCCTTTATTGCTGTGATTCTTTATTTTGATACCCCTTATTATTTTTTCCCTCCCATTAATATCTGCTTATCTTCTATTAATCGTTATTTCTATTAGCATATTGTCTAACTACACATGTTTATGATTGTGTCTTGTCCTAGCCTGGTCACTACTTTGCCGAGGTTAGGCTCGACACTTATCAGTACATGGGGTCGGTTGTATTGATACCGCACTCTGCACTTTCTGTGCAGATTTCGGTACCGGCCCGTGCTGACCTAATTTGAGTTGCTGCCTTCAGTCCAACGCGTTCGCAGACCCTAGATTCCCCTTCCAGTTATCCTAGCTTTTTCTTTTCCTTTAAATTCGAGAACAGTTGTATTTTCTTGCAGCCAGTATGTGTAGTGACTCTTAGAAGTTCGTGGATTGTGACACCAGATATTGGGTAGTCGTGTATAAGTACTTGGATTATTATAAAATTTCGCACTCCTTAAATCTGTTTCGGTTTATTTGTTGTTATTTACTGAATTGCTTAGTGGTTAGCATATTAAACCTTCTGTTGGCATGCTTAGCATTCTAAAAAGTTAGGCGCCATCACGATCCCGACGTTGGAAAATCCGGGTCGTGACTGCCGCTGCGCCCACTAGGCCACTAGCCATACATGAGCCCGTACAACAAAACGTACAGCAAGTGTAGTATGAGTACGAAAACAACGCGTACCCACTAAGTATCCAGTCTAATCTCGAAGAAGTAGTGACGAGGGGTCGACTCCGACACTTACTATGGCCAACAATAATATACCGATAAAATGATAAATCATGGATTTTATAAGAGAATTGTAAACTCAATAACATGAAGTAGGTAAATAGTTCTTTTGTTAATAGGAGATTTCCAAATTTATTTTCATCTTTTAACAATTCATATCTCCGTCCAATGAGGCCGCATCAATTATCAATCATTCCAACACAATCAATTAAGTCATGCGCACATCATGTTGAGGTCGTATGGCCCGATCCAACATAATATTTAAATTGTGCATTATCGGAGGGTCGAACAGCGCGAACCATAGATGCATCTATTTAATCTGCCGAGGCGTTCGGCCCGTTCCACAAAGGAAAACACAATCAAAGAGTCAATCAAGAATTCATCAAGGAGCAATTATCCAAGGAAATGTCAATCCTCTTTTAACAGGTAAGAAAATGAAGCTTAACCTTTTAGAAATTCATTTACCAAGTTCGATATGATTTTAGCATTTTAATTTGACAATAAGGTTACAATTATCGCAAGTATAGCATGCTTTTGGGTCCTAAGATACTCGGACTTGAGCATAATAGTAGCTACGCACGGACTCTCGTCACCTCGTGTGTACGTAGCCCCTACAAATAGAAGCATGTATTAATTTTGTTCACCTATGGGGTTAATTTCCTCCTACAATGTTAGAAAGGAGACTTACCTCATCTCAAGGCCCACTTTCCGGTCCAAGATTTATGCTCAAACCCTCAAATCGGTGCCAAACAATCCATAACTATTCAAATAGTGTAGAAACAAATCAATATATGTTTAAAAGTTCATATGCGAACAATTTAGGTCATTACCCGACCATAAATGTAACGTTCCTAAAATTCACCCAGGGGCGCACGGGCCCGGATTCCTAAAATTTTGAAGAATGTTGTTACCCATACCCTCATGAACTCAAATATATGATTTTTACCGGATTCCATAATAAATTTCGTGGTTAAATCTCATTTTTATCAAAAACCTATGTTTTCACCTAAACTCATGATTTTCACTAATTTACATGTTATAATCTACCCATAAGCTACGTATTTAACTCACATTTGGTAGGAATTAGTTACCTCAATTAGTTGATGAAAGTTCCTCTCTAACCAGCTCCAAAATCGCCCCCAAGAAGTGTAAGAAATGAGCAAAAATGCGTACGTCCCGTATTAAATGGGATTCTGCCTACTGCGATTTTCGCACCTGCGGAGGGACTTACACTTCTGTTGGACCGCTTCTTCGGAGAAGTCCAGGCCACTGGCCCATCGCACCTACGGAGCTGGGCCGCTCCTGCGCAACCGTTGTTGCGCCCCTTTCTTGTGCGCCTGCAGACACTACCGCTTCTGCGGTCAGAACCTTCGCACCTGTGCGTTTGCAGCTGCGCTAACATCCTCGCTCCTGCGGATTCTGGGCAGCCTTCCTTGGACGCTTCTGTGAGACTTGGCTCACACCTGCGGCTGGCCAAGCGCAGGTGAGATTATGACAGACCTGATGCTCCAGCTGTTGCTCCAAATTCTCAACTTGGTCCGAGCCTCGTCCGGATGACACTCGAGGCCCCCGGGGCCCTGCCTGAACATACGAACAAGTTTGTAATCATAAAATGGACTCGCTCAAACTCTCAGAATGTCCGAAACAACATTAAAACTAAGAATCACACCTCAAAACCAATTGAATCAAACTTATTAACTTCAAGTTCTTCAATCGGTGCCGACACCTATCAAATCACGTCCGATTGGCCTTAAATTTTGCACACAAGTCATAATCAACATGATGTACCTACTCCAACTTTCGTCATCAAGATCCAACCCCGATATCAATCCACTCCCGGTCAAACCTCTCAAAAACCTTCAAATTTCTAACTTTCGCCAAATGACCCCAAAATGACCCACGGACCTCCAAATCCACTTCCGGATGCGCTCCCAATATCAGAATCACCATACAGAGCTATTCCCAGACTCGTAATCCCAAACGGCCATCGGTAACACTGAAATGCGCTTCAACCCAATTTTATAAAGTTCTTCCAAAATGCTAACTTCCACAATAGGCGCCAAAACGCTCCCGGGTCATCCAAAACCCGATCCGAACATACGCCCAAGTCCAAAATCATCATATGAACCTGTTAGAACCTTCAAATCCCGATTCCGATGTCGTTTACTCAGAAATCCAACCTTAGTTAATTCTTCCACCTTAAGGCTTTCGAAATGAGAACTTTCTTTCCAAATCAACTTCGAACTTCTCAAAATTCAATTCCGACCACGTGTACAAGTCATACTACCTGAAGTGAAGCTGCTCATGGCCTTAAACCGCCGTACGACGCGCTAGAGCTCAAAATGACTGGTCGGGTCGTTACATTCTCTCCCACTTAAACATTCCTTCATCCTCAAATGTGCTAAGAACTGCTCTAGAGTTGTCTAAAATCAGTGTTTAAACTTCGTGCACCTACGCGTTCTACCACCACTCGGTTGAGCATATTTGCCCGAGCTAATCTGAAGATTTTTCCCTTTTACTTTGCCAACTAGGCCATAGAGCCCAATTCCAACATCCGGAATTCTCTGCTAGGCCTGCTTCCGACATGCGAACACCGTATCAGTCACTACACGTTATACCAAAACATGATTTCACACCCTTGCCGCATTCACGCCATGCACCGCATAATTCACGTGACCATAATATCATTCTCTGATGCCAATAGCCAAAGTTCTACGAATCTGATGCCCACAACACACCTCATGATACATATAGGTCTTGTTCCAACTCTTGCAATACTGCCACGACGAAAGATGTGTAGAAATTCATAACCAACTGCCGAGTTAACAAATCGTTGAGTATCTCCTCCTGACAGGAACCATTACCTCATTATGAACCAAATAACCATATTGCTCTTTAATATGCTTCATATAATTCGATCGCACTGATACTAGATCCAATAATCTCGTCTCACCCAGTACAAGTTGCTCGGGCAATAAGCCACCTCAGACGCGACCAAAAGTCTCATATGATGCGACAATGTGCTAACAAGCTACCAACTCGAATGTAACCCTGGAAAGGACTACTCAACCCACAAAACTAATTAGACAACCGAAAAGGTGTTATGAACCTTCCCCAAAATGGGAAACAAAACACACAAGCAAAGATATAGGGGACTGTACTCAACATCATACTGTTGCGGTGTGCAACCCGATCCACACATAATACCGTTGTGGCGTGCAACCCGATCCATACATAAGAATCTATATAAGGAGATACTTACCGAGATAGAATGCTCGTTACTACAAAATACCCGAATATCGGCCTTAAGCACGCCAAGTGAATAATACCATCCTTAGGGAGATAGATAGTGCCATACGCTACAAAACTCAAGCACAACTAAGGTGCGATATATGATCTGAATCTCGAGAGTCATCCTGCTCACATAACACCATCGCTACGTGGAACCTCAACACATATGAAATTTATCAAGATGTTTCACAACTCACATGGCACAATGTAGTATTACACGAAATAGCCAACGGCGAAACCACACCCAACGTCCAAATACTCCTCCATAAGGAATGCTATGCTGAAATGAATACATCCGGCCTGATATAGAGCCCACATTCACATTCAGACCCATCCACAGACCTCAATCCATTTCTGATCGTATCGCACTAGGCTAGTAACCTTTCAAAGGTCCATAATAACCCTTTTTTCCCATGACATAAAAGAACAGTTGTCAATCTGGAACAAACATCCACAGTTTGCAACCAAATGAATAGAGCACCTTCCAGGCCTAAACTCTTATATCAGCGATAGTACTATAATCCCCATACTTGGTTTCAATCTTCAATCAATCAACTACATGTCACACCTATACAATCTTCCCGTGGGATACGTTCCCGTGACCTTCTATACCAGTTAACAAGTCTGCATCTCCATACCATCGGCCATACCACGGCTGTAAAGCAAACAAAGAATCCGCAATCAGTATGCAAGCCTCTTACACAGGACACCGATCTTGGGTGTCGCTAAAGACAATACCAGCTTACTCTAATCATCTGAATCCCTTTTCCCTGCTCGTCCGAGCTGGTGACATTCTTGTCAACACCAAACTGCAAGCCCGATCCTCAACTTCCAAATCTCATGCTACTTACTGCACTTAATCATGCCAATGCGCAAGAATACAATAATTTCATCTTAACTCCTGAACCACTAATAATGTAAACACTTCATCATGTAGAAACCTTTTACTTAGCTCTTTTCAAGAGAACTATAGCAAAAACTGACTGGATTCTCATAACCGTATAAAATACCAACCTCAAGTAGTGGTCTAAACCACAATAACTCTCCCGGGATCCATCTAAACATAACATGCCATACTACTTGAATGCCTCCAAACAAAATCAATTACGGTGACCGTCAAGCCTCGCATGTACCGCCGCAAATCACCTGCATGGTAACACGCTGAAGGAACTGATCATTGCCGCCATCATGCGAATTCAACCATTGCTAACTGATCTGATTCCTCCTAATTTACCTTAGACTTGCCTTAGGAATAATGATAGCTTCATTAAACACATAACAAACTCAATCTGCACTCATCTTGAGCGACTCCATTTCACAATACCACATTGTCTCCAAAACCCACAAACCATCTCATACCCTCCTTGTGCGCATATTCGCGTCTTCAACTGGTACACCCATTATGACAATCTCTCTAATATACTCAACTCCAAGGCTTTGTTGGCACATGAACAACCTCTCAAGGAAACGCCTGGCTGAATCACCTTTCTTGTAAATCACATTTACACGAAGCATAAATCCCGAGTCTTCCCAAAGCCTGAACACAATTGATAAGGCCAATTATAGCACACATTTCTCAATTCCTTTGCTCAAATCACCACTGATGTTCTCCTCCCTTAGTCGTAATAACCCACCAATATGCTGATAACTACAAACCTCACAAGTAGATAACCATGCAATGCAATCACAGGCGGTGGGGCTCTCTCACTTAGCTTGAAGCTGCCTCATATAAACCTGGAACCCACCAAGATTCTTTCTTCATCGTTGACATGATCTTGCACAATTAACCCGCCAAATTTCTCGAAATCTTTCTGTTAGAATTTCATGAACACTTTGAATCACTAAGCACATTCACATATTCGACCTCTTACCGGATAGCCAGTAGAATTCTTTGTAAAAGCTTTATCAAAACCACGCGACCGCTAACCTGCTCACAGGAGATAACCCGTGAAAATTATATGCCGACATCTTCCAACGTCGCTGCACTGGGCACAAATACTACGAAATCAGTAACCCATCCTGAGCCCGTGGTCACTCACCAGTTGTACAAGTCCGTTCACTCCTCATGGACATCAACAAAAGGTGCAACAATACCTTCAAATCCAAAGTCATGTTATATCCTTCTTCATATCAAGCAACTCCTTCGTGTTGTATCCAATCTCCTGCCGTATAATAGCCTGTGAGAAAGCACGGGAGAAAATATATTATTGATGTATATACATATGTTACAATGAGCCCTATATATATACACACATAACATGTCCTACTCCTAATATATATTGGATTAGGGTTATTTATTTACTCCTATTTACATGACTATTCTAACACTCCCCCTCAAGCTGGTGCATATAAATCATATGTACCAAGCTTGTTACATATGTAGTTAATACGAGGACCAGTGAGGGACTTGGTGAAAATATCTGCAAGCTGATCATTCGACTTCACAAACTTTGTAGCAATATCTCCCGAGAGTATCTTTTCTCTAACAAAGTGACAGTCAATCTCAATGTGTTTAATTCTCTCATGGAACACTGGATTTGACGCAATATGAAGAGCAGCTTGATTATCACACACAAGTCCCATCTGACTAATCTCACCAAATTTCAACTCCTTGAGCAACTGTTTGATCCAAATTAGCTCACATGTCGCCATAGCCATTGCTCGATATTCTGCTTCTGCACTAGACCGAGCAACCACATTCTGTTTCTTGCTCTTCCAGGACACCAAATTTCCTCCTACCAAGACACAATATCCAGACGTAGAACGTCTATCAGAAGGTGATCCTGCCCAATCAGCATCTGAGTATCCAACGATCTGCTCATGGCCTCGACCCTCAAACAATAAACCTTTGCCTGGAGCTGATTTTATATACCGAAGAATGCGAACAACTGCATCCCAATGACTATCACACGGAGAATCCATAAACTGACTCACAACACTCACAGAAAAGGAAATGTCAGGTCTTGTCACTGTAAGGTAATTTAATTTACCAACCAACCGTCTATATCTTGCAGGATCGCTAAGAGGTTCCCCCTGTCCTGGCATAAGTTTAGAATTCGGATCCATCAGAGTGTCAACCGGTCTACAACCTGTCATTCCTGTCTCTTCAAGAATATCTAAGGCATACTTTCGTTGTGAGATCACAACACCTGAGCTAGATTGAGCGACCTCAATACCCAGAAAATACTTTAGTTTGCCCAGATCCTTAGTCTGAAAGTGTTGCAAGAGATGTTGCTTCAATTTAGTAATACCATCCTGGTCATTGCCGGTAATAACAATGTCGTCAACATAGACCACCAGATAAATACAGAGACTCGAGGCAGAATGCCGATAGAATACAGAGTGATCAGCTTCACTCTGAATCATGCCAAATTCTCGAATAACTGTGCTGAACTTACCAAACCAGGCTCGAGGAGACTGCTTTAGACCATAAAGTGACCGACGCAAGCGACATACAAGGCCACGAGACTCCCCCTGAGCAACAAACCCAGGTGGTTGCTCCATATAAACTTCATCCTCAAGGTCACCGTGTAAAAAGCATTC
>NW_017671727.1:143789-187855 GCF_001879085.1 Nicotiana attenuata | reverse complement strand
GGCATCAACTTGGAATCAATAGATCGCCACAGGATACTACATAACTGAGCATCGACCTTCTCCCACTGTGTTTTGGCCTTTTCATCACCTTCGCTAGCCTTTTTTGTTAAATGATCTTGAACTCCTTGACCTTTACACCACAACTCGACAGATGAAGCCCAATCTAAGTACGTTTGAACCTCCCATTAAAGGTTCTGAGGTAATCATAACACCGGAACTGCCAGAACTCGGGTTTCTAGACCCGAAAGCATCGACTCCCAAAGACATGGTTGGATTATCACTAAATAACAAAAAAGAATCAACTGAAAATTCTCTGAGACAGATGAAGAAAACACTGTGTTTGCCGGAAAAGTACTGTAGCTGCCGGAAAAATCAGTGTAGTCGCCGGAAAAACTCAAAGTGGTCGGAATTAAAAAATAAAAATATGGACAGGCTCGGAATTGCAGGGCGATCCAACTGTCCTGAAGAAGCGAAGCCGAAAAATGGCCGGAAGAGGCCTCACGCGCCGGCGCGTGGGACAGACGCGCCGCCGGCGGCAGAGTTCCGACAGGCGCGTGACGGCGCGTGGCTGGCTATTTTCCGGTGATTTTTTTTGGGGTTTGGTCGGATCTCTCTTGGGAACCTTGTGGTGGTGTTGGATTTTGCACAACACTGTTAATTAGTGACTTTGACGCAATAAGTCACTTAGGTTACCGGAAAATTGCACGGTGACTGAGTTCTTTCTTCCCGGATATCGCTGGAATGATGCACAACGATAAATTTCACACCGTAGCTCTGATACCATGTGAGAAAGCACGGGAGAAAATATATTATTGATGTATATACATATGTTACAATGAGCCCTATATATATACACACATAACATGTCCTACTCCTAATATATATTGGATTAGGGTTATTTATTTACTCCTATTTACATGACTATTCTAACATAGCCAATATTTCAAATTAAGTCCGTAGACCCAGTCACCACCTACCAAAAATCCCAAATCACTCCAAACATTTTTCAAGGCGTGTAGTTATCCTACCACTGAACCCATATGCTACTCTACCACTCTCCCACTTTGGTCAAGCCCTCTCCTTTGAGCAACGACTCGACTTCTGCTTCTTATACTTGGCCTTCTAGAATTTTAACCACCGCAAGACACCTCCCATATGCACTTCCTCATCTTTCGTTGCCTTGTTGTTGCCTTACATCAAATCCATCTCTATAGCACTTGAACCAATAGATAGCGACCAACTTTAAATCCCTTCGAAGATCATCTTTCTTGGGTCATCAACACTAAGAACACTGATTCAATCCTGAACCACCACACACCGCGATCTCCTATAGCTGCTTCTCCGGCACCATCTCACACTACTCTGCCCGAAGGCAAATTGATGAAGACCATAACACCGGCGAACTTCACAAATTCAACAAAGATAATGATACCACATAACCGATGAAAATTCCACCACGCTCGAAAATACTAAGTCTCGTTACTCCATCAACCCAAACCTGAACATTCTTCATCCGATTACCTCCCTCCCCCAGGAACTAAGATACCGAATCTCGGAATCATGCATTGAGAAAAATCTTCTTTCAAGTCATTCACTGCCTCGACGCATAGACAAGCATCTTACCATTACATCAATACTAGGCGATAACAGTTCATGAACATCATAGAAACTTGTGCATAGCCTCAAACCATTAGAAATACAGCTACTGAGCTGAAATGACAAGACATCCTTCTGCAAGGCGACGACATCAGCCCAATCGAATATGGAGGTAGAAACATCCTGCACCATAGTTGCGGTATCACTACAACTCATCGATTCCCAATTGATAACAAGCTCTCCACGTCGCATAAGATTGAATAGGAAGGAAATAAAGGCATAAGCCTTAAAGAAATCAAATCGCACAATGAAGAATTAAGAAGGGAAGTGCTTATAACAGCCTTGTAGCCTCTCGAAGATAAGTACAGACGTCTCCATACCGATCCGCAAGACTCTACTAGACTTGCTCATGACTCGTGAGACCTAAGTGAACCTACTGCTCTGATACCATATTGTCACGACCCAAAATCCGTTAAAGGTCGTGGTGGCGCCGAACACCACTGTTAGGAAAGCCAACACTAAATAGTTAATTAAATTCTCATTTTAATATTTTGGAATTCATAAATTTCTTTCAATTTAACTAGTAAAAGATGAACTTTACATAATAAATAATAATGTTACCCAATTTCAATAATGAATATCCCATAGTCATCCCAGAATCCGGTGTCACAAGTGCATGAGCATTTACAAGGAAACAAAATATAATACAATAACTGTCCGGAATACAAATTTTGGACAGAAAAGAAAAATATAAATATTCAAAAGGAGACTCTGCCAGATGCGAGTCGTAATATGGAATGCAGCTCACCTGAGTCCCCGTGTCAACCATGCCGCTGCACCCGCTAGGCCACTTTCCATACATGTGCATGTACAACAAAATGTACAGCAAGTTTAGTATGAGTATGAAAACAACGTGTACCCAGTAAGTATCCAGTCTAACCTCGAAGAAGTAGTGACGAGGGGTCGACTCCGACGCTTACTATGGCCAACAATATATACTGATGTGTATGGTAAAATCGGGGGGCCCGATTTACCCGTCATTGGGTTGCCCCGATAACGTGCTCCTCAAGGTACGAAACCGAGGTCGAGACTCACCTTCGAAGAGCTGTCAGGTCTTGACCTCGGGGGAGTACGTACCAACGGCTATGGATAGGGGAGTTCCCAAGGCACACGGCTTAGTCTGACAAGGCCTAGCCGGCCTATTCTGAACCCGAATCAAGGTGTCACATCTAGTTGTCCCGTCTCCATACCTTTACAATCAATGTATGTCATACCATATAAGGTTTCCCCTTCTATGTAAAGGGGATCCTTACTACATTGTAAGGAACGGATGTTTCTCCAACTATTCTACATGAAATATATGATAACTCTCTCTCTTTTCTCTCTAACATACTCTCTCGATATTGTTTCTCTTATTTACTATCTTCATACTTGTTCTTCATTTATTGCTTATCATTTTCCATAAAGATCCTCCTTTGATTGTATCACGACTGTTAACCCTTCCCCGACTGCTCCTAATAGCTCGAGCCCGAGCCCAGGAATCGACCTCGAGGCCCCAAACCGACTAGCTCGAGGCCCCTGAACAGCTACTTCATCGGTTCGATTATAGCTCTATTTTAGCTCGCATTTCGCCTTAAACTTCATACACATAGCATCAACTGCTTAACAACTAGCATAAAAATAGATCACGTATTTTTAGAGTCTCATCAACAAATTTAATTGTTATTCCCATTTTCACGGTAAACAGTTTGGCACCTACCGTAGGGCTAAAAATAATAGTGATTATTTTCTTGTTGGTTTAGTTACACAACGCAAGTTATCTTTCACACTTTTTCTTGTCCAAGATCTTCGATTTCAGGTCAAAATGCCTGGCTCGGTAAGAAGGGCAGAAAATGACAACCTCGAAAACCACAAAGAGAAGGACATATCTATTCCGGATGTCAGTACACCACCGCAAAACTCAACCTGGGCGGAAGAAGAGATTCTCTGACACGACGTCCATATGATTATTGGAGGGACCGACATCCCCCAAGGGCCCATGTTGAAGAGGACAAGAACGTGCACCACAGAAGAAGGGCCGACCCGAAACCTTATGTCCGAAGACACCCTCGCGTTCAGCGAGGATGATCTCGAGGCCATTACGAAACCGCACAACGATGCATTGGTAATCTCATTTCCTCTGAACAACACTAGGATAAAACGTTTGCTCGTGGATCCAGGCAGTTCGGCCAACATAATCAGATCAGAGGTAGTAGGACAACTGGGGATGCTCGATCGAGTCACTCCCATCTCTCGAGTCCTCCCCGGCTTCAACATGACCGACGAAGTAACGAAAGGAGAGATCACCCTCTCGATCGACACGTCTGGTGTAGTTCAGAATACCGAGTTCCAAGTCATCGATGGCGACATGAGGCACAATGTATTGCTCAGTAGGCGTTGGATACACAGCATGAGGGCAGTACCGTAAACCCTACACCAGGTGATAAAATTTCCCACAAAGGACGCCGTAACGACCATATATGGAGAACAGCGGGCGGCGAAAGAAATGTTTGCGGTTTACCACGAGGTGCCGATCCCCACGCACCTGATTTCGGACGAGCCTAGGAACACGCAGGCGCCCGAGGACGATGAAGAGGATTTCTCCACCCCTCGAACCTTCGTTGCCCCCGAAGAATCGGACGCAACTAAGTCAACAGTCGAAGAACTGGAGCAGGCCGTTTTGATCGAACACCTCCGGATCGTAAGGTATACCTGGGAACGGGGCTAACCCCCAAACTCAGGAAAGGGTTCATGCAATTTCATATTAACAATATCGACTATTTCGCTTGGTCCCACTTAGATATGATAGGAATTCCGCAAGAAATAACCTCCCACAGACTGAGCGTTGATCCCAAGTTTAAACCCATAAAGCAGAAGAGAAGACCACAGTATGAGGTAAAATATGCTTTCATCAAAGAAGAGGTAACGAAACTTCTTAAAATAGGATCCATTAGAGAGGTAAAGTACCCCAAATGGCTAGCCAGTGTAGTAATAGTACCTTAAAAAGGAAACAAGCTAAGAATGTCCGTAGATTATAAAGACTTGAATAAGGTGTGTCCCAAAGATTCCTTCCAACTACCTAACATCGATCGTCTGATCGACATTACGGCCGGCCACGAGACCCTCACCTTTCTCAATGCCTACTCGAGGTACAATCAAATCTAGATGAACCCCGAGGACAGGGAGAAAACCTCGTTCATCACGAAGTATGGTACCTATTGCTACAACGTAATGCCCTTCAGGCTAAAAAAATGCATGAGCAACATACCGGCGCCTACTTAATAAAATGTTCGAGCATCAAGTAGGTAAATCAATGGAAGTATATATTGATGATATGTTGGTTAAGTCCCTGCGTGCAGAGGACCATTTAACTCATTTGTAGGAAACTTTAGACATACTCAGAAGTTACAACATGAAGCTCAACCCCAAGAAGTGTGCCTTCGGAGTGGGTTCGAGAAAATTCCTGGGCTTCATGGTATCAAACAGGGGGATCGAGATTAACCCCGACAGTATTAAAGCCATCGAAGAAATCACAGTGGTGAACAATGCAAAGGCCGTGCAACGACTAACAGGGCGGATAGCAGCCCTGGGCAGATTCATATCAAGGTCAGCAGACAAGAGCCATCATTTCTTCTCTTTGCTTAAAAGAAAGAACAACTTCGAATGGACTATAAAATGCCAACATGCCTTAGAGGAGCTAAAACGATATCTGACTAGTCCACGTTTGCTGCATACGCCGAAGGAGGATTAAACACTATATCTGTACCTGGCTGTGTCTGAAATAGTTGTAAGCAGCATACTGGTTCGAGAGGAGCAAGGTACGCAATTCCCTGTTTATTATGTAAGCCGGACCCTAGGGGACGCCGAAACCAGGTATCCCCATCTGGAAAAATTAGCTCTCGCGCTAATAAGTGCTTCGCAAAAATTGAAGCCCTATCTTCAATACCATCGTATCTGCATTCTGTCGACATACCCCCTCCGGAGCAACTGCATAAACCCGAGCTATCAGCCCGATTGGCCAAATGCGCCATCGAACTCGGGGGGTATGATATCGAGTATCAACCTCAAACGGCCATCAAGTCCCAAATTCTGGCGGACTTCGTGGCTGATTTCTCGCCCTCCCTCATACCCGAGGTAGAGAAGGAACTTTTATTAAAATCAGGCACGTCCTCCGGGGCATGGACCCTGTTCACAGACGGTGCCACAAACATAAGAGGATCCGGGCTCGGTATAGTCCTGAAGCCACCCGTTGGCGGCGTAAACAGACAATCTATAAAAAACCGCAAAATTGACTAACAATGAAGCCGAGTACGAGGCTATGATTGCAGGTTTAGAACTGGCCAAAAGCTTGGGAGCCAAGACCGTCGAGGCGAGATGCAATTCACTCCTGATATTAAGCTAGGTGAATAAGAGCTACGAAGCTCGAGAAGACAGAATGCAGAGATATTTGGACAAAATCCAAGTCACACTACGTCGCGCTAAAGAATGGACCTTAGTCCATGTACCTCGAGAGCAGAACATCGAGGCCGACGCCCTCACAAATCTGGGATCTTCTGTTGAAGAAGAGGACCTACTCCCCGGGGCTGTTGTTCAGTTATCTAAATCAGTGGTCGAAGAAGGTCATGATGAGATCAATTCCACCAGCCTAACATAGGATTGGAAGAATAAATATATTGATTATTAAGGGACGGGAAGTTGCCCGCAGACCCAAAAGAATCAAGGGCCCTACGAACCAAAGCATCCCAGTTCTCGCTCGATGAAAACGAGACTCTATACAGGAGAACTTTAGACGGCCCCCTGGCGGTATGCCTAGGGCCAGGTGACACAGATTATGTACTCCAAGAAATTCACGAGGGTACTTGCGGAAACCATTCCGGCGCCGACTCCTTAGTCCGGAGGTGATCAGAGCATGCTACTATTGGGACAACATGGAAAAAGACACCAAAGAATTTGTCCGAAATGCGACAAATGCCAGAAATTCGCTCCTATGATTCACCAACCCAGCGAGCAACTACATTCGGTCTTATCGCCATCGCCATTCATGAAATGGCAAATGGAAATTGTCGACCCCCTGCCAACGGCACCAGGTAAAGCTAAATTCATTTTATTTATGACTGACTATTTCTCAAAACGGGTGGAAGCGTAGGCCTTCGAAAAAATAAGAGAGAAGGAAGTTATCAACTTCATATGGGATCACATTATATGCCGATTCGGAATCCCCTCCGAAATAACATGCGATAACGGGAGGCAGTTCATCGAGAGCAAGGTAACTCAGTTCCTTGAAGACAACAAAACCAAGAGAATCCTGTCAATGCCTTACCACCCATGTGCAAACGGCCAGGCCGAATCCACGAATAAAACCATCATTCAGAACTTAAAAAAGAATTTGGAGAGCGCCAAGGGAAAGTGGAGAGAAACGCTCCCCGAAGTACTGTGGGCATACCGAACGACTTCAAAGTCAAGCACAGGGGAAACACCTTTCTCATTAGTATACAGCACCGAGGCCTTGATACCGGTGGAGGTCGGGGAGCCGAGTGCCAGATTCCAACACACCACCGAGAGCTCGAACAACGAGGCCATGACAACGGCCCTTGAACTACTAGATGAAAAATGAGAAGCCTCGCTGATCCGAATGGCCGCCCAGAAACAGAGAATCAAAAGGTATTATACCAGGAGAACAAACCTCCGGTATTTCGGGATCGGAGACTTGGTTCTAAGGAAAGTCGCTCTCAACATATGAAATCCTAATGAAGGAAAGCTAGGACAGAACTGGGAAGGACCATACCGTGTCCTCGGAATAGTCAGCAAAGGATCCTATAAGCTCGACACCATGGAGGGCGAACAACCTCCGAGCAACTGGAACGTATCGATGCTAAAACGATACTATTGCTAGGACATCCGATTGTAAATTCCACGAATGCCCTCGAGTAGGTGTTGCACTCTTTTCCTTCGATCAGATTTTGTCCCCGGAAGGGTTTTGCAGGCAAGGTTTTTAACGAAGCAACATCCACGCGCTACCCAAGGAGGACTCAACGAGTATCCGACGCTTCCTCTACAATCAACCACCAAATACTAGAAGACCCCCCTCCCCCCCGGTGTCCCAATATTAAAATGATGTATCGGGCCAAACGGTCGAACGAGCCGTGCCTATATTTTCGGTCCCACGACAACAAGACGACATGTACTTGTGCCAAGTAATCAAAGAATATCTTTTGCCAAAGCATCTCATACTCCAAAGGAAACTCAGCCTTTTCGCCAAAATGATTCCTTCATCAAGAACGCCCCGAATACTCGGAGAGTGACGTCAATAATTTGGCGCCTGCATGACCTCAAGGTCTGAATTCCAAGCTCGTAAGCCCTCAACAAGGCAACAAGAAAATCACGAAATATCTCCAGATAGGAAAAAAACGTCCCGAATACTCGGAGACTGGCATCAAAAAGTTCAGAAAATGCATGACCTCAGAGTCGGAATCTTCGAAATCGTAAGCCCTCAATGAGGTAATTCTGAGCTCACGGGTAACGGCTCTCGAGCCAAAACATACTCGATGACTCGGGGACTGTCGCCAATCGCCATTCAGTAAAAACCCCGAGGCCATAAGACCCCGAGCGGGCAGACCCAGTCTCGTAAGACCTACATAAGGCATGAATCATACTTTTACCAAGTATCAACAAACTGTAAGACCTCAAAGGCATGAAAATTTTGTAAGACCTTACTACAGGCATAAACTCGATCCCGAAGTTTAGGCTATATATCGCATTTGTACGATTCCTGAAAGGGCATACCCTCGATATAGAACCCTAAAATACTACACTCGGGACCAAAAATGGCTCCGGCCAAACACAAAATGACTACGGTCATACGGTTGTACCAGCCAAACTAACGCGACTCGGGGACGCCCGACCGTCGCTACAAAATCATAGGCCATTACTTCGAATCTACTTCGAAAAGAACCGGTTAAACAGGCTACCCTCGACAGGCAAAAGAGCTTCGACCATGTCAGCTCCAAATCACAAGGCTTCGAGCTACTCAGCCTACGAGCCGAACCTCCCGAGGTGCTCGAACATCATCGTAAATGACTTGAAATCGAGGTTCTTCCCGAACCGACGACGGGTCAAGCAAGATCATTTCAAAAGTCCTTAACGAGAGGAAAATAAAGCCTACATAAAAGGCCGCATCGGCCCAAAGCGTAAGAGCCATTGTCGTCAGCTTGCTTAAAATGAGCCACCTTGCATAAAAGGCCGAATCGGCCCAAAGCTTAAGAGCCATTGTCGCCAGCTTGCATAAAAGGCTACATCGGCCCAAAACGTAAGAGCCATTGTCACCAGCTTACATAAAAGGCCGCATCGGCCCAAAGCGTAAGAGCCATTGTCGTCAGCTCACATAAAAGGCCGCATCGGCCCAAACCGTAAGAGCCATTGTCGCCAGCTTGCATAAAAGGTCGCTTCGACCCAAAGCGTAAGAGCCATTGTCGCCAGCCCATGCAAACACGAAAGCTTGAGGGTCAAATGAGCTCGAGTCGAAACCCGACTCGGAGACTAAACCCAAAACAGTTGAGCAGAAGCATAAGGGCTTTAACGCTAGCTTACACTAAAGGTCGCATCGACCAAACACGTAAGGACCCCCGGGCCTGCCTGATAAGCCCCGAGGCCGTATCAGGAATCTAAGGATTCTTGTCAACTTTGAAATCGGATCACCTGACCGAATTCAAGACAGAAAGGGGGGTAGAAGAAGCAAAGCCACAAAACTTCCTGTTATACATATGCAAGTATGGAAATACTATATACAAAGAGGGAAATGGACAGAATCCTGATCCATCATCTGGCCTACGTTCTCGATGGTTCTACCAAGGGTAGCACCCCGGTAACTACGAGTCCTCTAGCAGCCCCTTCTCAACGGCATCTTCCCTTTCCAAGGGTCCACCTTCATTTTTAGCACCACCTGAGCCACCGCCCGGCACACCTTCAAAGGTCTGCTTTTGAGATTCCAACCAAGCGCGATCCACAGCTTGAGTTAATTTTGGTCTAGCCTCCTCAGACGCTCCCTCAATGCGAGCACTTGCGGCAATAGCTTCCTCCACATGCAAGGATACAAGTGCCTCAGTCTCGGCTTTGACCCTAGATAGTGCACCTACCAGCTCGGAATGGAGACATCTGTACTTGTCCCTGTCCTCCTTTGCATCCTGGAGCTGACGCCCGAATGAGGTCACTTTCCCCTGGAGGATGTCCCTCTCGGAAGTTATCTCCTCTGCGTACCGTCTAAGCTCGAAAATTGCGGCATCTCTGGCGTGGAGCTCCTCCCTCAGCAAGGCATTTTCCTTCTCAAACTACACGAAGCGGGTCCCAGTTGTTAAAGCACTGGAATCTAACAAAGATTCAGATAATAGTAAATGAGGGCTAAGTAACCTCTCGGTAAGATAGGCTTTCTCACGCTCACGACAGGCCACCTCATCCTGGTATCGAATGAAAGCCTGACTATAAAGCGCCTTGGCCTGAAGCCACAAAAAAGATAAGTTAGAAAAATAAGATCGGAAGCAGCCCAGAGTGGCGGATAGAGTTAACGAAAATTACCCGCTCGCAAAGTCTGCCCATTTCTCCAAAAACAAGTGAGGCATCGACCTTAGGAATTCCCTCGAGAACGGTTGGCAGTGTCTCGAGTGCATCTCCACCTTCGACTGGTGTCCCCGCATCAAAGGGCTCTTCATGCGTGGCATCCCGCGCTCCCTGAGATGATAGGGTCATTCCCCGAGGAGAATCGATCGCGACCAGGGGATTGGCAAGTTCAATCGAAGTCTTCATCCCTTGTCCACCCAGGGCCCCAGAGCTGGGCCCTTCCGAACTGCCTATCAAGGGCACCTCGACTAGAGGAGAATCCCGGCCACCAGCCAACTCGGGGGTAGTACTCGATACTCCATCCGTGGTCTCCCCACCACGTAGCTTAACCATAACGGCATCAAGCTCCGGCTCAGAAACCTCCGTCCCTACGGCCTAGGGATCGGCCAAGTTTATACGCTCCTAGGGAGCCGTCGGGAAGCTGCTCTCCCCCTCACCTTCAGCTCGAGGGTTTCTTGCCGTTTTCGAAGTCAGAGCTACCGGGTCGACCCAAGACTCTTCCACCTTAACCTTCTTGAATTACGGCGGCCCGTCCGATGGATCCCCCTGCATTCTCTTCCTCTTGCCAGGCGCCAGAGCGTTTCCCTCAACGGGCAGTGCTCCCTTCACCAATGGGACTTCCCCCAGACCTGCACAAATGTAGAGGTTAAATACAAAGAATGAGGAACGCTACTAATAGCGATTTGGATAGAAGAATGCGGCTACAACAGGTTTCGGAGCTTACCGTGATCCTTGGCTTCCCACCGAGCTCGGGATAAATTGCATCACACTCGTTCAGCATATGGGCAGATCGAATACAAATGGCCGACCCAATCCCCGAGGTCCGGAACCGCACTAGGGTAAGTCGCTACGGCTGAAATGGTATGAGAAGTAAAGTTAGATGCTTGGAGAAACATTGTCAATGAAAAGCAAAGTCTAGATAACACGTCTACTTACGCCCCGCATTCCACTTCTCAGGGAACATCATCTTTTCCGCCGGAATCAGGTCGGAAGTCCTCACTCGGATAAATTGGCTTACCCATCCCCCATTCCCGAGCTCGTCAATGCAGGTAAAGTGAGACCTCAGGGCTCGACAGCGGAGCTTGATTAGGCCCCCGCGGAGGAGACGAGGGCTATACATCCTGATCAGGTGGTTGAGGCTGAAGGGCATCTCCTCGATCATGTTTGTATAATTCCTGATCATATAAATGACGCGCCAGAATGAAGGATGAATTTGACCAAGGGTTACTTGATACCGCCGGCAGAAGTCGAGAATCACGGGGTCGATCGGGGGCGAGGATGGCCCCACCGGCCCTAAGGTTAATGGATAGGTATACACACTCAGAAATCCAACTTTATATGCCGTAATATCTTCTTCCCGAGCAGGGACCTCCACAAGCACGGTATCCCACCAGCGGCAGTTAGCTTTCACTCTTCCGACATCCGTTACCGAGCTGGTATATCGAATCACGGGCTCGCAATGCTCTGGCCTCGAGGAAGGTCTCTCGACCTTGAAATCAGAAGTCATCGCAAAGGATCCGGGGACGCATTCCTCAGCGCGAGGATGTGTGGCCACTTCACCTTGAGATAAAAGCAAAGAGGATGAGACTGCAATCTCCTAAGAAGCAGAGGCACAACTTTTCGCCATTTCTACAAAATTCCGGAAGGAGAAAAAGAGTTGCGAAAACAAAGGAAGAGCGTACGTTTTCTGGGATTTGGGAACACAATGGGTTAAAGAAAAAAAGAAGGGGAAAAGGGGAGTATTTATAGAAGCTCCGCATGCGCATTGAAGAAGGCCAAGGGACAGCCAACTGCCATAATCAACACGGAGATTTTCAGGGGTTGCGCGCGTATCATATCTTGGCGTCTTGTGATCGATGCCGATTATAAGAGTACCTGAGGAGGAAGAAGCTTAAGTTCGTTTCTTATCACCTTCACTCTAAGAAACACGGAGACTATCTGTGTACGGTAGAACCGAGGGACCCGATTTTGCCGTCATTGGGTTGCCCTGATAACGTGCTCCTCAAGGTTTGAAACCGAGGTCGAGACTCACCTTTGAAGGGCTGTCGGGTCTCGACCTCGGGGGAGTACGTACCAACGACTATGGAGAGGGGAGTTCCCAAGGCACACGACTTAGTCTGACAAGGCCTAGCCGGCCTATTCTGAACTCGAATCAGGGTGTCACATCTAGTTGTCCCGTCTCCATACCTTTACAATTAATGGTTGCCATACCATATAAGGTTTCCCCTTCTATATAAAGGGGATCCTTACTACATTGTAAGGAACGGATGTTGCTCCAACTATTCTACACGAAATATATGATAACTCTCTCTCTCTTTTCTCTCTAACATACTCTCTCGATATTGTTGCTCCTATTTACTATCTTCATACTTGTTCTTCATTTATTGCTTATCATTGGCCATAAAGATCATCCTTTGATTATATCACGGCTGTTAGCCCTTCCCCGACTGCCCCTAATAGCTCGAGCCCGAGCTCGGGAATCTACCTCGAGGCCCCAAACCGACTAGCTCGAGGCCCCTGAACAACTACTTTATCGGTTCGATTATAGCTCTATTTTAGTTCGCATTTCGTCCTTAAACTTCATACACATAGCATCAACTGCTTAACAACTAGCATAAAAATAGATCCCGAATTTTTAGAGTCCCATCAAAAAATTTAATTGTTATTACCATTTTCACTGTAAACAACTGATAATATGATAAATCATGGATTTTTTAAGACGACTGTAAACTCAATAACATGAAGCAAGTAAACAGTTTTTTTGTTAGTAAGAGATTTCCAAATTTATTTTCATCTTTTAGCAATTCATATATCCGGCCAATGAGGCCGCATCACTTATCAATAATTCCAACACAATTAATTAAGTCATGCGCACATCATGCCGAGGTCGTACGGCCCGATCCAACATAATATTTAAACTATGCAATGCGGGAGGGTCGAACGGCGCGAACCATAGATGCAAATATTTAATCTGCCGAGGCCTTCGGCCTATTCCACAAAGGAAACACAATCAAACAGTCAATCAAGAATTCATCAAGGAGCAATTATCCTAGGAAATGTTAATCCTCTTGTAACGGTTAAGAAAATGAAGTTTAACCTATTAGAAATTCATTTACCAAGTTCGATATGATTTTAGCATTATAAATTGACAATAAGGTTACAAATATCGCAAGTATAGCATGCTTTTGGATACTAAGCTACCCGGACTTAAGCATAATAGTAGCTACGCACGGACTCACGTCACCTCGTGCGTACGTAGCTCCCACAAATAGAAGCATGTATTAATTTAGTTCACCTATGGGGTTAATTCCCTCTTACAGGGTTAGAAAGGAGACTTACCTCGTCTCAAGGCCCACTTTCCGATCCAAGATTTATGCTCAAACCCTCAAATCGGTGCCAAAAAATCCAAAACTATTCAAATAGTGTAAAAACTAATCAATATATGTTCAAAAGTTCATATTACAACTATTTAGGTGATTCTCTAACCTAAAACGTAAAGTTCCTAAAATTCACCCCCGGACCTACGTGCCCGGATTCCGGAAATTTTTGAAGAAAGTTGTTACCCATAACATCATGAACTCAAATATATGTTTTTTACCAAATTCCATAACAAATTCGTGGTTAAATCTTATTTTTATCAAAAATCTAGGTTTTCACCTAAACTTATGATTTCCACTAATTTACATGTTATAATCTACCAATAAGCTATGTATTTAACTCACATTTTGTAGGAATTAGTTACCTAAATTTGTTGATGAAAATTCCTCTCTAACCAGCTCCAAAATCGCCCCTAAGAAGTGTAAGAAATGAGCAAAAATGCCTAAGTCCCGCATTAAATGGGATTCTGTCTACTGCGATTTTCGCACCTGCGGAGGGACTTCCGCTTCTGCAGGACCGCTTCTGCGGTCAAAAGTCCGCTTCTGCAGAGAAAGCTAGGCCGCTCCTGCACAACCGCTGCTGCGCTCTTTTCTTTCGCGCCTGCAGACACTGCCGCTTCTGCGGTCACAGCCTTCGCACCTGCACGTTTGCAGGTGTGCTAACTTCCTCGCTCTTGCGGATTCTAGGTAGCCTTCCTTGGCCACTTTCGGGAGAATTGACTCGCACCTGCGAGCTCGCACCTGCGGCTGGCCAAGCGCAGGTGCGATTATCACAGACATAATGCTTCAGCTGTTGTTCCAAATTTTCAACTTGGTGCGAGCCTCATCCGATTGACATTCGGGCCCCTGGGGCCCCGCCCGAACATACCAACAAGTTTGGAATTATAAAATAGACTCGCTCGAACTCTCGAAACGCCCGAAACAACATTAAAACTAAGAATAACACCTCAAAACCAATTGAATCACACTTATGAACTTCAAGTTCTTCAATCGATGCCGAAACCTATCAAATCATGTCCGATTGACCTTAAATTTTGCACCCAAGTCATAATCAACATTATGACCTACTCCAACTTTCGGAATCGGAATCCGACCCTGATATCAAAAAGTCCACTCCCGGTCAAACTTCCCAAAAACCTTCAAATTTCTAACTTTCGCCAAATGATCCCAAAATGACCCACAGACTTCCAAATCCACTTCCGCACGCACTCCCAATACTAAAATCACCATACGGAGCTATTTCGAGACTCGACATCCCAAACGGACATCGATAACACTGAAATGCACTTCAACCCAATTTTATGAAGTTCTTACAAAATGCCAACTTCCACAATAGGCACTGAAACGCACTCGGGTCATCCAAAACCCGATCCGGACATACGCCCAAATCCAAAATCATCATACGAACCTATTGGAACCTTCAAACCTCGATTCTGAGGTCGTTTACTCAAAAATCCAACCTTAGTCAATTCTTCCAACTTTCGAAATGAGAACTTTCTTTCCAAATCAACTCTGAACTTCTCGAAATTCAATCCCGACCACGCGTACAAGTCATAATACCTGAAGTGAAGCTGCTAATGGCCTCAAACCGCCGAAGGACACACTAGAGCTCAAAACGACCGATCGGATCGTTACACTTTAGTTTTCTTCTTCACATTGTTCCATTGAGTTTGTAACATTTTATACTTTAGCACTTATGTATTTACTATGCCTTCTGAAAAGGATATTAAAGAGATTGAGGTTCTAGAGTGAAAACAGTAGGGATGGGGATGCGGTAGTATCACATTGAAAGGGTATGGATCTATCGTAAATAGAGGTAGATCTAGAATTATAATTTGATGGGTCAGTCTTTATATTTTTACCATTAAACTTATTACACATTTAACATAATGGGTTCAAAATGTAATAATTATTAAAATTTGATGATCTTTTATATATATATTCGTATTCAAATTAATGGGTTCAACCGACTTGGGTAGCTACGTGCGCCCCTGATCATGAAGGGTCGAGGGAAATCTATACTCCTACATGCAACCCAAGGGGTTAGGTATTGAGCCCATACTGGAGTTACCCGTCATGTACATAAACGCCAAGCTGAATACCACTTGGGAATTGGTCATTTGCCTCTGTTTCAAAAGTCAAGATAGGAGTCAAAGAGACCCACTAATATGTTTGAATTAATAATATATGAATTTTGACGTCCAATCATGGCTTAACTCGTTAGTTCTTGTGTTATTTTTATATCATTTGGCAAGTCTTGTTTTGCTTTAGTTTTTTAAAGGCATATGAATTCAAAAGGACTCCAAAACAATCCGTCCGGTTCAAATCTTGAAAATTAAAATTGCACAATTATAGAAATTGCAGGCTCGCATGCGTCCAGGTTGTAAAATTGAGAGAGTTGGAAGAGATTGGAAGAAACTGTTGCTCTTTGTTTCATGTATTATTCGTGGTCACAGTTGAGGTATTTATAATGTCTAGCTTTACAAGATACAAAGAGAGATGATAAATAATTAATTTTAGTAAAGTGAACATTATTATTAATAGCTCTAGTTCCATTGACACTACTAGAAAACTGTCGAAATCCGTCCACAAAATGTTGACCAAAATTGGTCGGAAAATAAGTAAATTGGTTGCAAAAGTCAAAGAAAATATTTCTGACAATGGAAATAGTGGTCCCACAGCAAATTCCGATCGATTTCAGTCTGAAATTGATTAATATTTGACCAAGACCTGGTCATACTTGTATATTATCTACAAAAATAGTTTTTAATAAAAAAATTCAAATATACTGAACGATTTCGGTTGGTATATTTGAAATTATTCTTTCCCGCCCAAAGCAATTGGTTTTTTAATATAACAAAAATTATATATATATAAAATTTACCAACCGGAATAAGTTGTAATTAAATTTTTCCGACCGAGTTCGGCCGGAAATACAATTTTAAAATAATTAAAATATGAATTTAATGAAATTACCGACAAAAGTCGGTCGGTTTTTATCAATTTATATAAATACCTTTGTTAGGACCCAAATTTTCCTCTGTTGGGTATCGTGATGGCACCTAGTCTTAGAGACTAGGTAAGCCTAACATTAAATGAAACAACAATAATATTTAAATAATATTTAACAATTTGAAATAGAAATCTTTTTAAAATTTACAACCCCAAAACCGGTAGTACAAGTCATAAGCTCTATAGAGTTTGCTAGAAAATCTCTAAAATAAAATTGTTTTGAAATAAGAGTGAGCAGTGTAAACACAAAATAAGAAGGTGACTCCGAAGCTTGCGAACGCAGCAGCAGGTTTACCTTGAGTTCCCATAGCAACGATCCGCACAGCTACTAACGATCAAATACCTGGATCTGCACAAAAATTATGCAGAAGCGTAGTATGATTACACCACAGCGGTACCCAATAAGTATCAAGTCTAACCTCGATAGAGTAGTGACGATGAACAGTCAAGGCACCTACTAGACTAAATAACCTGACAAGTATGAGTGTAGAAATAACAGGGTAAGATATCTATATAAAGACCACGCATAATGACGGAATATGAAAATTAAAGTCAGAAAACGGAAAACAACAACTAACAGCGGAACACCAGAATAATGACACAGTAGAGTAATGTTGAACACAGTCTAAACCCGGTGAACACGATTAAAAGAAATGCAAGTAGCAACCACATAAAAACATCCACTTTTGCATCAGGATTTAGTCAATAACCTTCAAGAGGTCCCAAACCTCAATTATACATAACTCAGAACACTTGGCATCTTGTGCCTTCATTACAACCAATAATTGCACGGACAACTCACATGCCAATAGAACCAGACGAGAGTGGGTAGAAATGATCAATAACATCAAGGTCCACTTTCTCAACCGATAAGAGTGACTAGCTACGTGTATGCTTGTGCAAGTGTTCTAGCATAGATCATGCCATCTAGTAAGTATAGAAAAGAAACGGACAACACGTCGAATGTTTTCCCACAATTTCTACAAAACAGAACTCACACAAGTAAGTGCACCACTACACAAATATCAACAACAAGAATGCCCCCAGGCCATCACAAGTCATCACAAATCAATCTCTGATACAGCCCACCTTATCTCACCACATGTGCAATAATAAATTAAGTGCCCGCCTTGTCTCGCCATACGTGCATAATAATGTTCCCACCTTGTCTCGCCACATGCGCAACCTACACATATATATATCCCTACTTGTAACGTCACATGTGCAAATATCAACCGTAACAATAGCACGGCAGAAACCTCGTGCAACCCAATAACACCCGTACGACAGAAACCTCGTGCATCACAATAACAACAACCACACGGCAGAAACCTCATGCATCACAATAACAACCGCACGATAGAAATCTCGTGCATTTCAATGTGATAACCCGATAGGTCATCTTATAATTTAGAACCAAATTCTGTGTTCCGAAGCCTTAAATATCTTAATTTAGCCTTCCTCATTTTGCGTGCACAATCCGAGTGTTTTTCCGAAAGGCTTATACGCTAAAAACTGATATAAACAAGAATTTTTGCCTTTAAAGTTAATCTAAGTTGATTTCGGTCAACGTTTTGAGTAAGTGGACCCGGACCCGTATTTTGACGGTGCCGGTGGGTTCGTATTGAAATATGGGACCTGGGCATATGCCCCGAATCGAATTCCGAGGTCCCTAGCTTGAGATATGAATTTTTATTGAAAATTAAAAGTCTGAAAATCTAATGGTTTTTAAGAATTGATTGATGTTTGGCCTAGTTGGTACCGGGTCCGTATTTTAATTCCGGAGCCCGGTACAGTTCTAATATAATATTTATAACTTGTTTGCGAAATTTGGTAAGAAACAAAATTTGTTTGACGTGATTTAGACGTCCCATTCAGAAATTAGAAGTTTCAAAGCTTTCTTGAAAATTTATTCGATTTGGTGCTAAATTCATAGTTCTAGGTGTTATTTTGGCAATTTGATCATGCGAGCAAGTTCTTATGATGTTTTAGACTTATGTGCATGTTTCGTTTGGAGCCCAGAGGACTCGGGTGAGTTTTGGATAGGCTACGTAGTGAAAATAAGACTTAGAACATTGTTGGTGTTTTAGTTGATGGTGTAGGCCTCTGATCTCGCAAATGCAAGATCAGGTATCGCATTTGCCACCTCTGCAGGTTCTGCATTTGCGAGCTATTTCTCGCATTTGCGAGTAGTAGCTAGGCCATACAGTCTTCGCAATTGCGAAGCATTCTTCCCATTTGTGAAGTAAAGCTAGGAAGGGCAGTGATCGCAAATGCGATCCTAGAGTCGCAATTGCGAAGGTCCATGTTCGCATTTTCGAACAAACCTTCGCATTTGCGAAGGCGGAAAAAATGTGGGGAGGTTTGCAATTGCGAAGCTCTTCTCGCATTTGCGGGCTTCGCTTTGCGAATCCCAGGTGTCATTTTGCGACATCTGCTGGTAAAAGTGACTTAGACGGGATTTTTCTTCCATTCTTCAAATTTTCAAAACCTAAAACACAAGAGGCGATTTTCCAAAGACCATTTCTTCCCCAAAACATTGTTAAGTGATTCTAGACTAGTTTCTTTCAATCTTTCGCTTCATTTTACAAGATTTCAACTTAAAATCTAAGATTTTAATGGTGGAATTGGGGATTTTTGGGTAGAGACTAGGGATTTCAAAATTTGTGGATTTAGACCTCAAATTAAGGTCGGATTCCAAAACCACTTATCTGTCCGGGTCGGGGGTGAATGGGTAATCGGGTTATGGTTCGAATTTCGGGTTTGGACCGAGCGGGCCCAGGTTTTGACTTTTGTTGACTTTTTCAATAATGACCTAAATCGAATTTTTGTTATCATGGGAGATTCCTAAGGCTTATTTTGAATCGTTTGGTTAGTAATTTGTTAGATATTGTTGGTTCGGAGGCTAGTTTGAAAGGCAAAGCCGTGGTTGAGATTTGAGTGGTCCTTGAAGCGAGGTAAGTGTTGTGTTTAACCTGGACTTGAGGGAATTAGGAACCCTCAGACTATTTGCTATGTGATTCTCATGTGAGTGGTGTATATGCAAGGTGACAAGTGCTTTTAAGCCGCCAAATTATCTGTTTTCCCTGATTTACCGCTTTTCCTTTATTGTTCCCCTTCGTGTCTAACTGTTATATGCTCTACATACTTTCTATGCTGAACTGCTACCTGCTAATCAATGTCTTCTCCCATTAATGATGTTAGCTCTTTTCATAATTTCACGAATCCTTGCTATTTGCTTAACTTGACTTGTTTTCACCTTATAATTGTAAATTGCTGGATTGGTCTCGCTGTGTGTACTATATGTGTAGATTCTATATTGACCAAGGTTCCTTTTTGGTTCAGTTTGGTATTTATTGATCGTAAAGGCTTTGTGGTTTCCACTGTTGATTTGACTGTGCACATTGAGTGTTTGGTACTAATATGGTGGGATCGGATTTCACGCCGTAACAAGTGATAAGGGTGGATTGATATGTTGGAATAAGGGGGAATATGTTTATACGGTGGGATCGGGTTGCACGTTGCAACAGGTGAATAAGGGTGGATTGATATGGTGAAATAAGTGTGAATTATGATATTGATAGTGATATATGGTGGGATTGGATTGCGCATCGCAACAAGTCTATATTATTTACTGTTACTGATATTGTTACGGTGAAATAAGGTAGGATTATGTGTTGTCTGCTGGGATCGGGTTGCGCGTCACAACAACCTATATGTTTCATTTTCTGAGTTGCGTTGTTTCCCGATATTATTATTTGAACTGGTAAAGGTTGGTAATTCTGGACGACACTGGTTTATTTTCGAGGCTGTAGTTATCATTTGCGGTTGGTTGTTTAAATTCTGTTCGGTATTACCATTACTCTGTCATTATTATATACTGCGTACAGGTTATAGTGTAGGTGACCCGCCTGAGCCTCATCACTACTTCGTCGAGGTTAGGCTCGGCACTTACCAGTACATAGGGTCGGTTGTACTGATACTACACTCTCCACACTGTGCAGATTTTGGAGTCGGTCACAGCGGCAGTTATTAGCGTGCTTGGATCGGACATTGTCGGAGACTTGAGGTACGGTTGTTCAGCGCCCGCAACTCCTGGAGTCCACATCCACTTTTCTTTATAGTTGTATAACTTCATTCAGACAACTTTGTACTTATTTCAAACCTTTGTGTGTATTAATTTAGAAGCCTGTGCACTTGTGACACCAGGTTTACGGAATTGTAATAGACGTTTGGCTGGTTTAGTTTTCCACATTTATACTTAGAACATATCTGTGATTTCAGTTCGTTATTAATGTCATCATTTAAGCTGTTAAAAGAAGTAAATTATTCTAACGTTGGCTTGCCTAGCAAGTGAAATGTTAGGCGTCATCACGGTCCCGAATGTGGGAATTCCGGGTCATAACAGTCAACAACGAGTACAACAACAACAATGACAATAACTACAAGAGTGCGTCAAGTAAATCAACTCAAGAACTTTAAATCACAAAGGAACGGTAGAACCAGCTCAAAAGGAATAATCACAGTAGAGAATGCTAGGCGTGATAAGA
The DNA here is from genome assembly GCF_001879085.1 of Nicotiana attenuata. NCBI lineage: Eukaryota > Viridiplantae > Streptophyta > Magnoliopsida > Solanales > Solanaceae > Nicotiana > Nicotiana attenuata. Next base: position 166,671 of record NW_017671727.1, on the reverse strand, counting down.
ATAACTCAACGAGGGAAAAATAATATGTAGCAACGATTCCATAATATACAGTTCAACAAAAAGGTAAAACTAACACGAGTCAAATAAATTAAAAATAAGGTAAAGTCAACTAAGGTATAAGATATCTAAGATTCTTAAGTTTAGACAACTACGAAGGAGATACAACCAATTCAATTAAAGGTAGGCAGCGGGAGATAACCATAATCTCAATTAAGACTAAATAATTACAGAAGAGATAATAAAAATTTCAAATAAAGATAAGCGGTTATGAAAAGATAGCATGACAATCGAAGAGGTAACAATCTTCCGTTAAGTCAAATAAGAGTCAAATACGCAATAAAGGTGAATCATAAAGCAATTAATCCTAATTAAAGCAAGTAGAGTGAAAGTAGAAATTAAGAAAACTTAATCATAACAAAACAACTTCATACTCAGTGAATACAAGAACCTAAGACCCTAAAAGGCCAAATTCCACAAATAAGTCCGAGCATGTACTCGTCACCTCGCGTACACGGACTAAAATTAGCATAGAAGACTCAAATCCTTAGGGGTAGTTCACCCACACAAGGTTAGGCAAGATACTTACCTCAAAGAAGACAAACCCATACTCAAAAATGGACTTCTCGGGTGAAATAACCTCCAGACGGCTCAAATCCAGCCAAAATAACTTCAAAGCATAAATAAAACTCATAAGAAACTATTCTGGATCATAAAGACTCAATCTTTATCAAAACTAAAAATCAACCCAAAAGTCGACCCACGGGCCCGCACCTCGGGACCCGATAAATATCACAAAACCCGAACACCCATTTCGATACGAGTTCAACCATACTGAAATTATCAATTTTCGGTACCTATTCGTCCCTCAAATCATCATTTTACATGTTAAAAGTTTTATTCAATATTCCTATTTTTCCTCCACCCAAAACACTAACTAAAGGATAAAAAAAGACAAAATCATGGAATATAATAAATTCTAGGTGAAGAACACTTACACAAACAGTCGCTCAAAACCGAGCTCTAGAACTCCAAAAATGGTCAAAATGACTAATCCTCATAATAGAGTACTATTTATTCTGACCAGGTATTTGTACAACGCAATCGCGGAAAAACAATTGCGATCGCGTAGAAGTAAAATGGTTACTGCCCAAAAGGTGCTATGCGAACGCGTAAGAGCACAAGCGATCGCGTAGTGAAGGAATTATCTGCTGCCTAAAGCCACACTTCGCGATCGCGAAGCAGAAGGTGCGATCGCGGTTAAGGAATAGTTCACTGCCCAGATAAGAGAACTATGCGAACGCGGACAATGTGATGCGAACGTGGAGAAGCCAAACATAAACTTACGCGATCGCGGATGAATCGCTCAAAACCGAATAACAAATATACCATCCTCTATAATTACACTACGCGAACGTGGAGGAAATGACGCGAACACGATTAAGGAAACCAGATGACAAAAAACAGCAGTCCAAAAATAGAAGGAAACGGCCCGTAGTCCATCCGAAACACACCCGAAGCCCCCGAGACCCCGACTAAACATACCAACAAGTTCCATAACCTAACGACTCGCTCGAGGTCTTAAATCACATCAAGCAACGTCAAAGCTACGAATCACACCAAGAATCGAACTTATGAACTTTCAAATCTTCCAACTTCTAAAACTCGTGCCGAAACCTATCAAATCAACCCGGAATGGCGCCAAATTTTGCAGATAAGTCCCAAATGACACAACAGAGTTGTTCCAACTCTTAGAATCGCATTCCGACCCCGATATCATAAAAGTCAACTATTGGTCAAACTTCTCCATCTACCAAACTTCAACTTTCCAACTTTCGCCGAAATGTTTCAATTTACCCTACAGACCTCCAAATCCAAATCCGGACGCACGCCTAAGTCCAAAATCACCATACGAAGCTGTTGAAATCATCCAAAGGCCATTCCGGAGCCGTTTACACAAAATTCAAATTCCGATAAATTCTTACCGCTTAAGCTTCCAAAACTGATTTTTTTTCTTCCAATTTGACTCTGAATCATCCGGTAATTGAATTCGACTACGTGCGCAAGTCAATATACGTAATACAAATCTTTTCAAGACCTTATGCTGCTGAACAGAACTTAATTTATCAAAATGACCGGCCGGGTCGATACATCCTCCCCCTCTTAAACAAAAGTTCGTCCTCGAACGTGCTAAGAATCACGCTGAAGTCATCAAATCACTGAATGCATAATTCCAACATGCATCTGTGGGTGACCCGACATCACCCCAATCCACATATGCTTGAAGACACCATCTCAACTGTAATTTACCCCTTCCATTAATATCAAAATTCTCTCATTCCGTTCATCTCCACGATCCGATTCTTACATTCACACCCGGTATCAGTCTCAACCAGCTGCAACAACTTATGCCTACACCCACAAGGTACCACCACACAATGTGACACACCACGCATAGGCCCATAATAAAATTTCTGATCACAATAGCTGCCCGAGATTAAACCAGCACTGGCAATTAGCTTCGTATCTGTTAGAACTCTGTTTCAAACCTGCACAACACTGACAGCGATGCAAGGAACACAAATACTTCATGATTATACACCCGAATCAACAAGTCACATTAACACCACCGGTCACACACCCCTGAAGCTAAAACTCAAGAAGCACAGAACGAAAATGACTAAATATGTAAAGAGAAACACATAAGAGAACTATCAAACAAGCTCGACAGGCACAACTCTCTATCAGTACTATTCTACAACTCAATTTACAAGGAAAACAAATCACAAGGATCTTATCCTAATATAACTTCCACCATGGTACTCAGCCCGATTCAAACACATCAAATCACATGAAACCGCAAGGGTCCCACCCTCAACTCTGAATCACAAGTATAATATACATCAAACCAATTGAAACCTTCCACTAGATCAATTGCGTGAACAAAATTACAACAAGTACTGGCTCCCACCCCGGTGGAGCATCTAAATCACAACTCGTAACCAAAATACTCAGGAATCACATCAAACCAAGTGCAATAGACAACATGAGTTCGCTACTAGTCTCGTAACTCTCAATGAAGAATAGAAACAAACAATAGACATGGGCTACCACTCATAGAATCTCCTAACTGGGGCAAACACATAAACGGAATACTAAGTCATGAACTTACCTATAGGTGGAGCAACAAATAGGAGAACTCACCCCGATAAGCAAAACTGTAGCAAAATACGGATGGTTCTCCTCTATAGCAAAACGAAAGAATACATGTATGACATCATCTAGCGCAACGACCTCAAGCCTACTATATGAAACACATCAACGGGCCGGGCCTCCCCCTCTAGGGCGCCCTCTACTCGCCTGAATACCCCGCTGTGACCCACATGTCCGGAGGCTGGGACCGTCACTCACCATGTGGCTGGTATCTTCATACTCAAAGCAACCTTTCTGTTGGCATGGTTATGGGAACTGTGCGGTACGGGTACTCTGAGACCCATGAGCACCTGAAAAGCCGTGCGAAGCCTGAAGTGCAAACTAAACTGGCTGACCCACAAAACCTCTACCATGTCATACCCTGCCTCCAAAATAAGGACCAGCAGATATCTCCGGTCTACGAGGCCGTCTAGCCTCTCTGTACTCTATCTCCTAACCTCATCTGCCCTCTCTCTCTCTCTATCCTGGACTCGCCTGTCCCCTCTCTCCTGGTCCCACATACCTATATACGGCGAGCGATCCCTACCGCCTACTGAAATGAAACATCCGAGAAGGAGCGACTGAGGTATGAAATCTCTCAGGAACATCTCTGAAAAAAATCTCTCAGGAACATCTCTGAAAATTGAACCCATGTAAGTGAAGCTGCATCGGCTGGGCTACCTAACTCATATGCCCGCCACCATTGATAAGCTGCTCCCTTAAGCTGGAACGTGGTAAAGGCAACCCCGCTCGTCTCCACAATACCCATAGTGCGTAGAATGCGACGACACTCCTCTAGAAAGCCCTGTGCGCCCTCTGAAGTCAAACCACTAAAAGTAGGAGGGTCATATTTCTTGAACCTTGCAAGTCTAAGTTTCTCTTCCTCAAATGCTGCTGCCCTGACCACGGGCTGAACTAGAACCATAGGTTGTGTCTCCATGACACCTGGAACCTGACTAACGTGTACTCGTTACTCTGGAGTGTGGCGGCGGTAGTCTGAGTCCCTCCCCCAGTCTGTGGGGTAGGTGGTGCAACCGGAATCAACCCCGCCTAAGCCAATGTACCAAACATGCTCAGGAACTGTGCTAATGTCTCCTAAAGTTCGGGGGTAACATCAGGCGCCTCTAGTACCTGCCCCCCAACTGGAGCTACTAGCAGCACCTCAACTTCTGCTTGGTAGGTGCTCTAGCTGCAGCACGTGCTGCTCGTCGGCCTCTGCCTCTGCCTCTAGTGACACCTGCCCCGAGAGCAGCATCGTCGATAACTGCATCTCGTGTCCTTACCATCTGTGAGAGAATAGAATGATAAAAGTTCAAACTCCGAGATCAATAAGCTCGCACGATAGGAATGAAGGAAGTGAGATTGTTCTAATAGTTTTGTAGCCCCTCGAAGATAAGTACAGACGTCTCCGTACCGATTTGCAAGACTCTACAAAACTTGCTTATGACTCGTAGTACCTATGAACCTAGAGCTCTAATACCAACTTGTCACGACTCAAATTTCCCTCCGTTAGGTATCATGATGGCACCTAGTCTTAGGTACTAGGTAAGCCTAACGTTAAATGAAACAACAACAATATTTAAATAACATTTAACAATTTGAAATAGAAATCTCTTTAAAATTTACAACCCCAAAAATGATAGTACAAGTCATAAGCTCTACAAAGTTGCTAGAAAATCTCTAAAATACAACTGTCTCGAAATAAGATTGAGCAGTGTAAACACAAAATAAGAAAGTGACCCTGAAACGTGCGAACGTAATAGCAGGTTTACCTTGAGTCTCCACAGCAACGATCCGCACAGCTACTAACGATCAAATACCTGAATCTGCACAAAACTTATGCAGAAACGTAATATGAGTACACCACAGCGGTACCCAGTAAGTATCAAGACTAACCTCGATGGAGTAGTGACGAGGAACAGTCAAGATACCTACTGGACTAAATAACCTGACAAGTATAATTGTAGAAATAACAAGGTGCGATATCTATTTAAAGACCGTGCGTAATGACAGAATACGGAAATTACAGTAAGAAAAGAAAATAACAACTAACAGTGGAACACCAAAATAATGACACAGTATAGTAATGTTGAACATAATCTAAACCCGGTGAACGCGATTAAAAGAAAGGCAGGTAGCAACCAGATAAAAATAACCACTTCTGCATCAGGATTTAGCAAATAACCTTCACGAGGTCCCAAACCTCAATTATTCATAACTCAAAACACTTGGCACCTTGTGCCTTCATTACAACAAAAAACTGCACGGACAACTCACATGCCAATCGAACCAGGCGAGGGTGGGTAGAATTGATCAATAACATCAAGCTCCATTTTCTCAACCGATAAGAGTGATTAGCTACGTGTATGCTTGTGCAAGTGTTCTAGCATAGATCATGCCAGCTAGTAAATATATATAGAAAAGAAACAGACAACACGTAGAATATTTTCGCACAATTTCTATTATACAGAACTCCCACAAGTAAGTGCACCACTACAAAAATATCAACAACAAGAACGCCCCAGGCTATCACAAGTCATCACAAATCAGTCCCTGACACAGCCTACCTTGTCTGGACACGTGTGCAATAATAAACTGACCGCTCGCCTTGTCTCGCCACAAGTGCATAATAATGTTCCCACCTTGTCTCGGCACATGCGCAACCCACATATATTATCCCGCCTTGTCATGCCACATGTGCAAATATCAAAAGTAACAATAGCAAGGTAGAAACCTCGTGCATCACAATAACAACAACCGCATGGAAGAAACCTCGTGCATCACAATAACAACCGCACGGCAGAAACCTCGTGCATCTCAACAACAAGTACAACAACATCAATGACAATAACTACTATCACACCTCCTTTTTCTACCCCGAAAGGGGCATATAAGGGAGTTTTTTTAATTAAAGTGACAATAATCGAAACAGGATTATTTATTCAAATTCAGAGTCGCCACTTGGGATAATTCATGGTGTCCCAAGTCACCAGTTTAGAATCCCGAATCGAGAAAGTTTTGACTCTGTTTTACAGTCTGCAAAACACAAAAATCTAGGTAAGGAATTTTGTTAACCCGGGAGAAGGTTTTAGGCATTCCCGGGCTCCGTGGTTTTAGCACGGTCGCTAAACTATTATTATTGGCCTAATTATCTGATTAATTACATATTTTAAACCTATGTGCATTTTTTCCTCTTAAACCGCTTTTAATTATTTATGGAATTATTCTGGAACAAGTTACGATTGTCGTACACTTGTTTGTTTGGTACGCATTGCGAATCGTGTTACGGGAACCGTACCCACGATCTACAACAGGTTTAATTTATAAATATTATTAGTTGTTGTGGCCGGGTCACATAAATGTACCCCCGAATTTGGAAATTATGTACCATAACTACGTCACGGGAACCGTACCCGTAGCCATGATAATTTTATTAAATCGCGCCTAAAACAAACTAAGAAGGTTTGTAATTTATTTAGTTCCTAATTCAGTGATTGTGTGTGAAAAGCCCTGTGATTATGGAGTACTTTTACTAAATGAGATTTCATGCTCATGTTCAGCTTCATTTGTGATTTCACCCCACGGTCCAACATCGTCATCTAAATAATTTACATCCAATAAAACTGAGAAGTAGAGTAAACCATCCAACAGAACACACAAAGTAAACATCTATACAAATAAGCAATATGGTCATTTAAAGGGAACATGAGCCACGGAAGATAAAATAGTACATTAAAGTGAATCAAAGCTATCAAAAGAGCCACTTAGACGTCCAATTCCGCCCCATCCCTTCTGCTAATTTCGAACACACACTCAAACCAACTAAACAAACAATAGAATGACACCATAAATTAATTTAGTATATCAGGGCAAAATAAATGACATTCAAGCACAATAGCAATATTAAGAGGAATGACTGAAGGCGTGATGACTCCACAAAGTATCACTCTGCACCAAATAATCCAACACTAATCAAGGAAAAGACAGAGATTTCACTAAAGGAAGTTGGGAGAAAACATCAACCAGAGATCTTACTACACCGAAAGAGATCAATTCGCACACATTAACATTGTAAGCTAAACTCTATCTTTTAATGGCTCTTTTGAAGTTTGGTTCGCAGTAATTAGAATAGAATAAAGAGGGATTAATCAGAAATAAACCTGTTAAATATTTCTTCTTTAATATGTAAAGAAAATTTCCACGACAGATTCATCAAGATGAAAGTCCGACGAAAATACAACAGCAAGAAAAAACCGGAATTGCGAACTTAAACCGGGAACCAATCTCGAACGAAACTCCAAATCCGAACACCCAATTCAGCTTAACTCCATTTTTTTAAAACCAAATCGAAAAGGAAGATTTCAGAGTATATCTTTTACTTTTCTGATTTTTTTTTTTTTGAAATTTAAAAAGAAAACTTGAGAAAATCTAAAAATGGAAAAAATAAGAACGCTTCTCTGCCTTCCTCCCCACTTTTTTTTTTCCTTTTTTCTTCGTTCCTTTCCCTTTTTGGGTATCCTCTGTGTTGCTTTTCAGTTGAGAACTAAGAAGAGGAAATCAGAACGCGGGGAGGGGGGTTTGCCGATGGAAAATGGCTAAGATGCGGCTGGTTAATGGGTGTGAGGGGTGTCGTTGGATATGAGAGGAAGGAGAAGGAGCGGCTGGGAGGGGTTGTTGTCGCCGATTTTAGGAGGTGGCGGCTGAAGTAGGGTGGATATTCTTAGGGTTTTGGGTGTTCAAAAGGTGAGGAAGAAGAAGAGTGTCCCAAGGGTTTCAAATCCTCCAAACGGCCATTTTTTTTTTAGGTCTCTTAGGGTTGATTTTAAGTCTAAGTCTAGGGTTTTAGGGGTATTGGACTTGGGTTATTATGGGCTAGGTCCAAAAATAGGCCTAAAAATGAGTTGTTTGAGCCCAGATTTTATTCTTTCTCCGTGAACAAGACTAGAAATACGACCTCATTTACCAATTAATCTTACTTAAGTAAAATAAGTATTAAAATAAGACTAACCATTAAAACAAACCTATTTTTGGGTATTTTTCAAATATCATACTAAAATATAAAAATGGAACTAGATTAAAATCATTGCAAAAATTAAAATAATATTCTCAAAAACAAAGTGGAACTATTTTTGTATTTTTGAATTTTATGCAAAGTAGATAAATTAAAAGTAAATAGATAAAATATTAATTAGCTAAATAAAAGAAAATATTTTTTGTAAATTTTATTTTTGTGATAAAATAAAGTAAAAGAATCAAAACTATTTAAAATAGCGATCTTAAACCTAAACAAAATATTTACTCTAAAATTGTGTAAAATCTTGGGGAGGGTCAAAAATCATATGTCTACAACTGCCCCTCTTTGACTGGAAACGCGAAGAGTTTTCAGACAAAGAACGACGAGACAGGTTTTTTGACCCGACCCTTATTTAGAGAGACCAAAAACTAAGAGAAAAGAGAATGTGATCGAGCCCTGGTATCCGAGCTGCCTACATATCCTTGGCTATAAAGGAATCAAGCCACATGTAGGTCAGAAGTAGGAACAGTGATGGAGTATACCGAGGTGGAGAGCCGATTGAGGTGCCGTTCTGTCGAGGTTCCAGTCCGCGGTCCTGTTATTACATCAAAATCAAAAGTGAAAAAGACTAACTAAGCCTGTCAACTATGAGTTACAAGATTCCTATCTATACGTCTTCTGAAGCTTGATCTTGAGTCTTGACTGGTCCTTCATGCAGACTTTAGATTTGAACCTTGACGCTTGCTAGCTGCAGGTGCTAGTTCATTCTAATTCAGCTTTTTCGGATCAAGACCGGACATGTAGCGCTCGTGACTTCAGTCATGTCTTGAGCAATTCATATCTTTCTCTCCTTCAGCCTTTTTGGATTCACTTCTTTATTTCTTTTGTTTTATTCTGCATTGAGACTTATGCTTCGGTCATCTCAAACCCCCGTGCCTCGAGACAAAAACCTTATTCTTCAAGCGGCTCGTGCTACCTCCGATTTGAAACTTGAAATGAATTCTAAAATGACTTCCCCCATTCTCCTAGTGGGTGCCTGCTACTGACTGGAAACTTGAAATAAATTCTTTTGTTTTTCAGGTGGGCACCTGATGCTTAAACTTTGAGATGAACTGCCTTGTTTTCCAGGTTGGGGCCTGCAACTTAAACTTTGAGATGAATTTCCTTGTTTTCCAGGTGGGCGCCTGCAACTTAAACTCGAAATGAATTCCCTTGTTTTCCAGGTGGGCGCCTGATGCCAAAACATAAAATGAATTCCCTTGTTTTCCAGGTGGGCGCCTGATGCCAAAACTTGAAATGTATTCCCTTGTTTTTCAGGTGGGCGCCTGATGCCAAAACATAAAATGAATTCCCTTGTTTTCCAGGTGGGCGCCTGATGCCAAAACTTGAAATGTATTCCCTTGTTTTTCAGGTGGGCGCCTGATGCCAAAACTTTGAGATGTATTCCCTTGTTTTCCAGGTGGGCGCCTGATGCCAAAACTTGAAATGTATTCCCTTGTTTTCCAGGTGGGCACCTGATGCCAAAACATGAAATGTATTCCCTTGTTTTCCAGGTGGGCGCCTGATGCCAAAACTTGAAATATATTCACTTGTTTTCCAGGTGGGCATCCGATGCCAAAACTTGAAATGTATGTGGGCGCCAGATGCCAAAACTTGAAATGTATTCCCTTGTTTTTCAAATGGATGTATTCCCTTGTTTTCCAGGTGCGCGCCTGATGCCAAAACTTGAAATGTATTCCCTTGTTTTCCACGTGCGCGCCTGATGCCAAAACTTGAAATGTATTCTCTTGTTTTCCAGGTTGGCGCCTGATTCTAAAACTTGAAAAGAATTCCCTTGTTTTCCAGGTGGGCGCCTGATGCTTCAACTTGAAATGAATTCCTGTTTCCAGGGCTATGCCATTGTTTTCCNTTAGGGGTATTGGACTTGGGTTATTATGGGCTAGGTCCAAAAATAGGCCTAAAAATGAGTTGTTTGAGCCCAGATTTTATTCTTTCTCCGTGAACAAGACTAGAAATACGACCTCATTTACCAATTAATCTTACTTAAGTAAAATAAGTATTAAAATAAGACTAACCATTAAAACAAACCTATTTTTGGGTATTTTTCAAATATCATACTAAAATATAAAAATGGAACTAGATTAAGGTTCAAACGAGGAAAGGCTTACGGTGGATACCTAGGCACCCAGAGACGAGGAAGGGCGTAGTAATCGACGAAATGCTTCGGGGAGTTGAAAATAAGCATAGATCCGGAGATTCCCGAATAGGGCAACCTTTCGAACTGCTGCTGAATCCATGGGCAGGCAAGAGACAACCTGGCGAACTGAAACATCTTAGTAGCCAGAGGAAAAGAAAGCAAAAGCGATTCCCGTAGTAGCGGCGAGCGAAATGNAACTTGAAATGAATTCTCTTATTTTCTAGGTGGGCGCCTGACGCTTAAACTTGAAATGTATTCCCTTGTTTTCCAGGTTGGTGCCTGATGCCAAAACTTGAAATGGATTCCCTTATTCTCCAGGTGGGCGCTTGCCATTACAACAAAACAGACAAAACAAAAGAACTTTTCTGCCCCAGTTTGGTACTAGGAACATCGGTGAGTGTTAATCGAATCATGTTATCCAAAAGAGCTCTAAGAATTTAAAAGCTAAATCACATTATCCAGGAGGGCCCTGAAAACTAAAATTAAATCTCGTCTTAAGAGTGAAAACTTGAAAGCTAAATTCTATTTCCTGAAGGTAAAACTTATGCTAAATCTCATTATCTATGAGGGTCCTAAAAACTTAAAACTAAATTCCATTATTCAGGAGGGTCCTAACAACTTAAAACTGCATCCCATTATCTAGGAGGGTCCTGAGAACTTGAAATTAAATCCCATTATCCAGGAGGGTCCTGACAACTTGAAATTAAATCCTATTGTCCAGGAGGGTCCTGAAAACTTGATCTTAAATCCTATTATCCAGGAGGGCCCTGAAAATTTCAAATTAAATCCTATTATCCAGGAGGGTCCTGAACACGTAATACTAAATCCCATTATCCAGGAGGGTCCTGAGAAGCCGAGAATGAACTTACTTGTGCCATGCTCTCTTCTTGGAGGATCTCTGCAAAACGAACAAAATTCCTTGCCCCCTGAATCATGCTTTCCTCATGGAGGGTTCCTGCAGATCGAACAAATTTTCTTTCCCCTTCTCAAACCGCCTTTGTGCTGACAAAATTTGGGCACGACACTTGAAAAAATTCAGGCTTCCAAGCTTTGATTTGGACATAGTCTTCGTCCCTGTTTCAAACAAAGAAATCTGGTGAGTTTAAACATGGTGGTTGGTTTGTGTCCTTGACTTTGAGGGTGATTGCTCCTTCACTTCCCATGATAACTTTGATTTCAACTCGAAAGGCCTTGCTTGTTTATTGACTAACTACTTTCTCTGTCACCTTTATCATAGAAAATACCTCTGATCCGTTCAAACCCAATACCCTTTATCCGTTGCATTGTGCTCATGAATTGACATATACCGAACCTTTGTATTTCACATGAATCCCAAAGCACGTTGATTGCTACCAACTCAGTGCGCATACTGTTCTTTCCTGACGTATGCCACTTTGATATGCTAGCCAAATTCTGTTTTGTGCAATTGGAAAACTGGTGGCAAATTTTGAAGTCTTTTCTCACTTGTTCTGACCAAACAAACTCAGGAAGAGGAAGTAGACAAGACAAAAGGGACAGAGTAGAGGACAATGGAAAGAGATGATTCCTAACAAGAAAACTACAAAGTAGAAACTTATCAGATGTGGATACCAACTCTAATGACCATGACATGCATCCTTTGTATTAAGTGGCCTAATCTATCAAGCAAGTCTAATGTTCAACTCCCGTTGTACCTCTGAGTCGTGAAACTGTACTTCCATGCTCCGATTATCCTATTTGATTCACGGTCCTTATTCGACTTGTAGTGCCCGAAGGGCTTTCACCATCAAGCCTCTCTCATTTTGTTCTTTCTCTCAACTTATGTCGCCTTACGGTGCATGTGAAGGTTTTCACCAATAAGACTCTCATTTTTTATTTTATTCTTTTTTTTTCTCTAATTCTGCAAATGACAAAGCATTAACCACGATAAAAATATCATATGCTCCTGGCATGTCTGACTCGGCACTCTCAAAGATTATCTGGGAGGTCTTTTGGACTGTAATGTGGCTTTTGGACAGGGTTAGAAAGAAAGGATAAGGCTCAAAAATAACTAAGACAACGGGGTTAATTTATTTACATCTTTTGGAATCCATTCTAAAAACTTTGCCCCAATTTCTAAAACAAGGGAATTTGAATCTCTTTTTTTTTGAGTTTCTTTTTGAGATGGAATTTCTAAGAAAGATTGTCCCACTCTCGACATTCGTGGGATTATGAAATATTTTATTTGGTGCGACCGAACCGTAAGGCTGCCTACGTATCTTGTGGTGACAAGAATCGGTTAAACGTAGTTCACACGATACTTTCTTTTCGTTGCTATTCTTCTTCTTTTTTTCTTTTTTTTCTTTTTGTTTTCTTTTTTTTCTTTTTCTTTTTCTTTTTCTTCTTTTTTCTATTTTCTCTTTTGATTTTTTACCTTTTTGACTTTTCTTTTAGTGAACTTTCTAAAACAAACCTATGGGGACATGAATTTTTTTTCTTTTCTTTTTATGACTCTGACTTGATTCCAAAAGAGAGGAGGTCAAGAAAATTAGCACAGGCTCAAAAGGGGTACCGAATGGTATAAAGTGTTTGGGTAGCTGAAAGAGGGCCTCCCAATCTCTGAAAATGCCAAGTACAACACATGCAACTTGAGAATGAAAAAGGAAGAATATGCACAACATTTCTTTTGCAGCTTCGGTATTGGTATCACCGATATGCCTTCCACTTTTTTTAGTGCCCTGTCAAGTACAAAACCCTCGTTTGGTGATTCCCTCTTCACAATGGATATCCTCCATCAATTCGGAGCAAACTCTCTTGACTTTATCTTGTAAATTGAGGTGCACTTGAACTCAAAACCGCTCACTTCAAATTGTCTGGGATGCACTCTCTTTTAACGAATTCTTGTCATCCAATTAACTTCCCAAATTATCTGCCCCAGTTTCACACAGTTCGGGCTTTAAATGATCTCAACATGTCCAAATCTGTACTTATTTCCCTCAAATGTCCCTATCATCTTCAAAATTGATTCATTATTTCATGATTAAACTAACTTTTAAAATCAGGTTGGGAATTACGCGTGCATGTCATGTCACTAGAATCAGCATGAAAAGACTATAAAAGGAAAAGAGAGCTAAACAAAAACTTGACTAGAAACAACAAAAAACAGAAAATTGCATTAGACAGACGGTGAAAGGGTTTGAACCACAAAACAAGCAAAATAAACTAGGTTACAACACTGGAACAAACCTAGATAACACTAAATGAGTTACTACGACTAAAGGAACTAGGCAATATAAAAGGATAGAAGGGTTTGGTCACAAGATAATATCTGGATTACAATCCTGAAATAATCCGGACAACAGAAATGACAACAAAATGAACCACCAAGACTCCTCCCCGGCCAACCAAGAAAGGAGCGTCTTTCCAATTATCAAGCTCGGCATCTTAGCCACTGAGTTCCACATCAATATTATCTAGACCATTACCAACTTCGATATCATTAACTTCAGTCAGCAAGTTCCTAAGGGAATTCGCATACTCCATGTCACTGTCCTTGATCACAATTATCCCTTCTTGAATCATTCTTTCTATTTCCCTTTTCAAAGCACGACAATCTTCAATGCTATGACCTTGGACATTAGAGTGGTACATGCACCGTATAATAGGATCAAAACCTTTTGCATATGGATCCGGAGTATAGCCGAGGAGCGGCTCAATCAGGCCATAATGTTTTAGCTTTTCAAATCGTCTTGTGTAGGATTCTCCGATTGGCGTGAAACTATTTCTTTGCCTTTGTTCCCCTCCATAGCCCAATTTTCTAGGGTTGCTGGATGCTCGAAAATGTTGTGAAGGCAAAAGTGCATTATGCGGTGCTGGCACTCGCCATAAGGAGTGACCCAGCGGTTGGACAGATGACCGGATGTTGTTTGGAGGATAATACTGGGGTGGATTATGTGTAGCTTGGGGACGTTAATGGGGTCGGTATTGAGGCTGAAAGCGTTTGGCAGGAATGCCCATTGGATCCTGTCATTGGCGGGGCTCAACGACATCTTTTCTATCAATCGGAGAACTGACCCGAGCAACTTGTTCATTCCATCTGAACCAAAACTCCCTAAAACTTTCTTTGGGTTTCTTTTCCATCTGAGGTAGGGAGGAGCGGTCTGGGGTAATGTCTTCATTGTGCTGATAGTGCCAAACAAAATCTTGAGCCATGTCACCCCATGTATGCCACTTACTGACATCTTGACGAGTATGCCATTCCAAGGCTGCCCCAGTCAGGCTCTCATTGAAATGCGCCATCAGCAGCTCATCTTTCCCTACAACGCCTCTCATTTCGCTGCAATAACCCCTCATATGGGCTACTGGATTTCCATGCCGGTCATACAAGTTAAACTATGGTATTTTAAATCCTGCGGGCAAGTGAACGCCAGGGAATATACACAGATCCTTGAAGGCAAAACTCTTCTGACCTGCCAACCCTTGCATGTTTCTTAAAGAGTGCTCTAAGATTTTCACCTTCCTGGATATCTCATCCTGCTCCACTGTCTTAGCAGGCTTTTCAGTTTCATCGGGAGGCTCAAAATGAGGAGCGTGAGAGTATGGATCCGAGACCTTGAAAGTTGGTTCTGGAGCACAGTGTTGGACATCGGAGATTTTGAACACAATCTTGATAGAGGATGGAGGAAAGGTAGCTGGTGGAGGAGCTACAAAAATATGAGTGGTCAACGGAGTGGGATATGAGGTGGTTTTGGCGGCTGGAGTGTGAAAAGGATGTGGGAGATATCAGCAACAGTGGGAATCTGGATTTGTGACAGTGGCGGAATGGTGACGAGGCTTTCAGGGTAGTTAGTGGGAAATAATGGCGGAGGACGCCCAGTAATCCAGGCTTGATATATTTCGGCCATCTGTCCTTTCAACCTTAAGACCCCTTCTTTCAACTCAGATTCTGATTAAACAGTTCCCTTAGACGGATCAATAACCCCTGTGTCCAAGTCTTTGCTAGCCCTGGCTACCTTGCTCTTTGACCTTGTGTTGTATGGATGAGTTACTTAAGAACCACAAACCAAATCCCCCTCTGCTCAATGAAGATAACAAAAGGAACAAAATGGGGTCATCCTGTTAGCATTAGGGCATTTAACAGCTAAAAATATCACATTGCGTGAAATGCACCTAGCAACAATTAACGGTTCTTGAATGACTTCGAGGGTCACAAGGTCACTTAGCATCATCCCAGTTTTGTTCATTTCAATCTTCTCTTTTCTTTCTTTTCTAGCACTTCTTGGCTTGCTCATTTTCCTTCCTCTTTTTTTTTCTTCTAATTACCACTCTTTTCTTTCCTCTCATTTCTCACATCCTATAATTTCACCTCTCTTTTTTCTTTAATTTTTTTTCAAAAAATGATTTCATCGAACCCTATGTAGGTTGCCTACGTATCATGACGCCGCATGAATCAGATCTTTGCATAGTTCAGGAAAAGTAATGGATAAATTAAACTAAAAATAATAAAAATCTTTTGGGATGATTCATTATAATTTTTTTTCAAATACAAAACAGGAAATATGATAACGAGAGACTCAACTCAACAATACTACGACAAACTCCGACACCAACTAAAAGAATCATTACTACTGGACATGACTATAAAGTACAAGACAACATAAAAGAAACAGACTCAAAACATAAAAAATCTCCTTAAGCAACTCCTGGATGCAACGGTCTGGACCAGATGGTCCTGGGGTGTCGGTCATGCTCAAACTCCGGTAAGTAGATCCACACTTGTATAAGAAAACTAAAACTAAGTAGATGATTTAGAACACCATGTGAGACAATAACACCCCATATAGGACACATGTAAGACATGATTGAGGCTATTTTTGTAAAATGGCTTATGTGGCCAAAAGGTGGCTAGAAGGGCAAACTCAACAAAAGACCTTTAAGACATGGAAAAATTACTTGTAGAAATGGCCTATGTGGCCAAAAAAATGGCTAGGCATGCAAATTCAACCTAATGGACCTTAAACTGAGAGGACACCTTGTTGTGGACCTAAGACTCTAAGACATGGGTTAATTGAACCACTTTTGCGAAAATAGCCCTATTTTGCAAAACGGCCTATGTGCCAAAAGCGGTCGACATGCAAATTTGACAAGAATGAACCTTAAAGTAAAGAGACACCAAATTGTGGATTTGGAGACTCTCCCAACACAATTAAACAAACCACTTTACGAAAATAGCCCTATTTTGCAAAATGGACGATGTGGCCAAAAGTGGCTAGAGATGCAAGATTTGGCTGCGACCCTCGAAGCCAAGAACCTAAGACTCACTAAGAAGACCGGACCCTATGTAGGTTGCCTACGTATCATGCCCCGAAAGAAGAGAATCAGGTATGCGTAGTTCGGAAAGATCGGATACGGGCGGGAATTAAAAATAAACAACTAATTTTGAGAAAATATATTTTTTTTTTTGAAAAATGATGAAACATGTAAGCTCTTTTTGGATTTTCTTTTTTTCTCTTTTTTTGATTTTTTTTTTTTTGAAAATGATGGGAAAGTGCAAAATCTTTTTGTTTTCATGCTTTTTTTTGTCTTTTTCTTAAAAAAAATGTGAAAGAAAAACATAACTGGGCCCTACTTGCTTTATTTTTTTTTACACTTCA
Source organism: Nicotiana attenuata (assembly GCF_001879085.1). NCBI lineage: Eukaryota > Viridiplantae > Streptophyta > Magnoliopsida > Solanales > Solanaceae > Nicotiana > Nicotiana attenuata. Next base: position 149,660 of record NW_017671727.1, on the reverse strand, counting down.
CCCTCTTTTTCTTCATTTATCAACAAACCTCATTGGTCCGCCAAATGACCCCTTTTTACCCTTGAAGATTGCAACATGTAGCACATAGGATGCATCAGGATGGTCTTTTATTTTTTGGGTAAACCTGTCCTAGATGAACCCAACCCCTGTGTTGAGTCCCCAAAGTCAAATGCACGTGATGCAAACAAGCGTTCCTAGTAAGGATCCGACATGAGGCTATGTTATTCTAGGTTTAAAACCTGGGTGTATTGTTGTAGATCTGGCTTACCCCGAGCGGACAACTCGAGCCGGGGGGGGGGGGGGGGTAGGGGGCGTACCTGTAACCAAAAGATCATCCAGCTTTGCAACTTGTCTGAACCTCGTTCTAAATTGGGATATGACACTAACAGAAAAGAAGTCACGCCAGCGTGCACTTCCCAGAATATTAGAAAAGAAGGGTTTCGCAGCAGTTTATATACAGTTCAAATAATATCAAAGCGGTAAAATGCGGCATTTAGCACATCAGGCCCAAACATGTAATAAAAGTCAGATAATAAATAAAAGCCAAATATAACAATTATTCTAAGCTCGAATTCTTGAACCCTGAACTAGAAGTTCTGGGTTCTTTTCCCCAGTAGAGTCGCCAGAGCTGTCACACCTCCTTTTTCCACCCCGAAAGGGGCATATAAGGGAATTTTTCCAATTAAAGTGACAATAATTGAAACGGGATTATTTATTCAAATTCAGAGTCGCCACTTGGAATAAATTATGTTGTCCCAAGTCATCGGTTTAGAATCCCGAATCGAGAAAGTTTTGACTCTTTTTTACAGTCCGCGAAACACAGAAATTTGGGAAGGAATTCTGTTAACCCAGGAGAAGGTGTTAGGCATTCCCGGGTTCCGTGGTTTTAGCACGGTCGCTCAACTATTTTTATGTGCCTAATTATCTGATTAATTACATATTTTAAACCTATGTGCATTTTTTCTCTTAAACCGCTTTTAATTATTTATGGAATTATTCTGGAACAAGTTACGATGGTCGTACACTTGTTTGTTTGGTACGCATTACGAATCGTGTCACGGAAATCATACCCACGATCTATAACATGTTTAATTTGTTAACATTATTAGTTGTTGTGGGCGGGTCACATAAATGTACCTCCGAATTTGGAAATTATGTACCACAACTACGTCACGGGAACCGTACCCGTAGCCATGATAATTTTATTAAATCGCGCCTAAAACGAACTACGAAGGTTTGTAATTTGTTTAGTTCCTAATTCAGCGATTTTGTGTGAAAAGCCTTGTGATTATGGAGTACTTTTGCTAAATGAGATTTCATGCTCATGTTCAGCTTCATTTGTGATTTCACCTCCCACGGTCCACATCATCATCTCAATAAATTACATCCAACAAAACTGAGAAGTAGAGTAAACCATCCAACAGAACACACAAAGCAAACATCTATCAAGCAAAATGGTCATTTAAAGGGAACATGAGCCACGGAAGATGAAATAGTACATTAAAGTGAATCAAAGCTATCAAAAGAGCCACTTAGACGTCCAATTCCGCCCCATCCCTTCTGCTAATTTCGAACACACTCAAACCAACTAAACAAACAATAGAATGACACCATAAATTAATTTAGTATATCAGGGCAAAATAAATGACATTCAAGCACAATAGAAGTATTAAGAGGAATGACTGAAGGCATGACGACTCCACAAAGTATCACTCTGCACCAAATAATCCAACACTAATCAAGGAAAAGGTGTGATGCAAATGATTATTGCATTGGTTTGTTCAGTTTGAAAGAGTACATATCTGCCGAAACTTGATCGAGCGAATTGTGCATATGACTCGACGTTAATAAAGAATTCTAGAGAACCATAGGAATTCCTTACTCAAACAAGATAAGAACAACTTTTAAGATACCTAGCTCGCGGAGGAAATATTTATAATTCAGCCCAGCACTTTCGCTTTTGCGGTCCCCTTCCCGCTTCTGCGGGACCGCTTCCGCGTCTTTTCTTCCGCTTCTGCGGAAATTCAAATAGAGGCCAGGACCGCTTTTGCGGTCAGGTACTCTCTTTAAAAAAATAATAATAATAATAATAATAATAATAATAATAATAATACAAATAAAAGAAAAATGATTCTTATTCTAAAGCATCTATCAAAAAAAAATGTTCCAATAGTTAAGGATGAGACACTAGTAAGGCAAATATGGCTAAACAATGTTAAGACATGCCTACAAATATTCGAATAATTAATTTACGGAAGCAAACGGTAACACATAGATCTCTAAATGAGCAGATGGCTTCTCTTAATTAATAATAATAAAGACTAAAAAAAAAAAAACTCAATCACATGTCTAAATCAAATGAAAAGGAAGGATCAGCCAAGCTCATAAAGGCATAGAATTTCACATTTGAGACAAACAATTGAAAATATTTGGTGATGTTATTTTGTCTTAGCTCAGCCTCAAGATCCTCCCACAGTGAACTCATCTCCGGCTTTCCCTACTTACCAGCAGTACTACGGAACCACCTCTCAAACACCACCACCTCCACCACCCAAACAAATTCCATGCCCTCCACCACCAACTACTCCTGTGTTTGTGGCTCCTCCACCTGCCGCATTACACAGATCCTCTAGCGAACCTTTGTTCCAAACCCATGCTAACCAATATTACCAACCCGAACCCACCTTCAAACCATCAGAACCATGTTCCTACACTCCCCGTTTTGATCTCTCAGCTGAAGTGGAGAAGCCTCCCAAAAACCCTGAGCAAGAGGAGATGATACGAAAGGTCAAGAGCTTAGAACAGTCATTCAAAAATATGCAGGGTCTCGGAGGTCAAGTGAGTGTAGCCTACAAGGACCTGCGCCTGTTTCCTGAGGTCCAGTTGCCAGCAGGATTCAAGTTACCCAAGTTTGACTTATATGATGGCCATGGTGATCCGGTGGCCCACTTAAGGGGATTCTACAGCAAGATGAGGGGAGCTGGAGGAAGGGATGAATTATTGATGGCTTACTTTAGTCAAAGTCTAGGTGGAGCAGCTTTGGAGTGGTACACACGACAGGATCATGCCCGATGGTACACTTGGGACGACCTGGCTCAAGCATTTGCATGTCATTTTCAGTACAATCTCGAAATTGTCCCGGACCGTCTGTCACTAACTAAAATTGAGAAGAAGCCCGGAGAGAGCAGGCGGCAAGAGTCGATCCTCCAATGAAAGAGAACGAGATGGTTGATTATTTCCTTCAGGCTTTGGAGCCAACTTATTATGGTCATCTGGTGTCAGCAGTGGGAAAAACTTTCAACGAGGTCGTGAAAATGGGAAGTATGGTGGAAGAGGGTCTCAAGTCTAACAAGATTATGAGCTATTCAGCAATCAAAGCAACTACTCAGGCTATTCAGAGCGACACTGGAGGAGTATTGGGAAAGAAGAAGATAGAAGAGGTTGCAGTAGTGGAACCGAGAGCTTGGTCCAGAGGTCCATCACCATATTATCACCAACCTCGCCCTCACCCCCAAACCTACCCACACACCCCATATGGCCCATCGCAGCACTATTACCCACCTCCTGTCCCCAATTTCTCTGTCCACCACGCCCAGACATACCCCCAACCTCCTACCCATGCACAATGGCGTACACCCACGCCACAAAATACTTACTCAGCTCAAAACACCTACCCACCCCAAGAACCAACAGAAATCCCGCTGGAACCGATTTTCGACCTAACCCTGCATTTAAGAATGATAGGCTGCAAAATAAGAAGACTTTCACTCCCTTGGGTGAATCTTACACTAGCTTGTACCACAGATTAAGACAGTTGGGCATGCTGAGTCCGATTGAACCCAAATTGCCAAATCCTCTCCCAAGGAATCTGGACCACTCTGCGAGTTGTGAATATTGCTCAGGTGCGCCAGGACATGACACAGAAAAATGTTGGCACTTGAAAACGGCCATCCAAGAGCTCATTGATACCCGCCGAATTGAGGTGCAAGCCCCAAAAACGCCTAACATCACCCAAAACCCATTACCAACTCATCACGGACCCATATGATCGAGCTAGTCCAAAAGGGAGAGCATAAGAAGCCGTCACAGACCGTAATGATGATCAGGGCTAGTGAAGATAGATCAAATGAGAAACTAGCAAAGGAGAGAGCATCGATCAAGGTAGGAGAAACAGTTAGCAAACCAGTTGTAGTGATGAAGAAAGAGCTTTTGAGCAGGGTTGCAGAAAAACAAGAACCAGTTAAAGTGGTAGTGTCGGGGGCAGCTGTCAAGCCCGTTGTGATTGTGAAAGGGGCTCGCACATAGCCGGTTGTCATCAAGCCAGTGACTCAGCTACCAGTAATCAGTGAAAAGGCCGTCCCATGGAATTACGGCTGAGTGACAGTGATGTATCAGGGAAAGGAAGTTAAGGAAGAAGTTTGTGAAACCCATGGACTGACTCGCTCAGGAAGATGCTTTGCTCCTGACGAGTTGAGAAAGGCTAAACTCACCAAAGATAATCCAGTATCAGTAAAGAAGGCTGTAACTGAAGAAGAGGCAGAAGAATTTTTGAAGAAGATGAAGGCACAAGATTATTCCATTGTAGAACAGTTGAGAAAGACCCCGGCGCAAATCTCTTTGCTATCATTACTGATCCACTCAGATGAGCACCGCCAGGCATTGATGAAAATTTTGAATGAGGCCCATGTTACCGATAAGATTTCTATGAACCACTTAGAGAAAATAGCAAACAAGATTTTTTAGGTCAACAGGGTAACGTTTTCTGATGATGAGCTGCCTTTGGAAGGCACTGAACATAATAGAGCACTCTACCTCACGGTGAAGTGTGAGGACTCTGTGGTCACCCGGGTGCTAGTTGATAACGGATCCAGTGCAAACATTTGCCCTCTCTCCACCCTGGAAAAATTAAAGGTGGACAGTGAGAGAATCCACAAGAATAGTATTTGCGTGCGAGGATTTGATGGGGGAGGCAAGGACACAGTTGGGGATATAGTGTTGGAACTGACAATAGGTCCGGTTGAATTCACTATGGAGTTCCAGGTGCTTGACGTGGCTGTCTCTTACAATCTCTTGTTAGGCCGACCCTGGATCCATGTAGCAAAGGTAGTGCCATCTACCTTGCACCAGATGGTTAAATTCGAGTGGGACAGGCAAGAGATTGTGGTGCATGGGGAAGATAGTTCGTGTACTCTGGGTGATGCCATTGTGCCTTTCATAGAAGCTGAGGATGACAAAGGCCCATGGGTTTATCAAGTCTTTGATACGGTATCGGTTGAGAAGATCTCGGAAGGGAAGTGTATTCCTATGCCAAAGGTAGCTGCTGCATCCGTCATGGTTGCATCGGAAATGCTGAAGAACGAATTTGTACCTGGAAAAGGCTTGGGTGCTTCTTTACAAGGCATCGTACAGCCCGTATCCCTTCCTGCAAACTTGGATACTTTTGGTTTGGGTTTCAAGCCCACTGCTGCAGACATAAGGCGAGCTAGAAAGATGAAAAAGAAAGCATGGACCCTTCCAAAACCTATCCCCCGCCTTTCCCGTTCCTTTGTCAGGCCTGGTACTAAGAAGCGCCTAGCAACGGCAATGCCCAGTGGTGTGGTTGATCCCGACAAGGAGCTGATTGAGAGGTTTGAAAAGCTGTTTTATGAGGTGAATGTGTTGGAGGTCGGAGAAGGTCCAAGCAAGGCAGATGTTCAGTTCGTGGGGCCCAGGCAAAGCTTAGCAATTGGGAAGCAACTCCCCTTCCTACTCGGAGGGAGTCTTGGTAGTTAGTTTTGATTTCCTTTCAGTTTAATCTGGATTATTTCCAAGGTTGTAATTCGGATGCTATGTTCCGTCCGTTTGGATGAGTTAAACCTTGTTATCTTAAAT
>NW_017671727.1:124978-143776 GCF_001879085.1 Nicotiana attenuata | reverse complement strand
CTTTTTGGTAGCCCATGACACTAGACATGACCCCAGGAAATGTGCCATACCTGAAGTACTTTTCCTGTCCACTAAGAAACCTGCATAATCAGCATCAGCATATCCTACCAGATAAAAATTACTACCTTTGGGATATCAAAGACACAAATCTGTGGTGCCTTTCAGATATCTTAGTATCCTTTTGACAACAGTCAAACGTGACTCCTTTGGATTTGCCTGGAAACGAGCACAAAGTCCTACACTGAAAACAATGTCAGGTTTGCTAGCAGTAAGATACAAAAGTGAACCAATCATACCCCTATACAACTTTTGATCAACTGATGAACCAGGTTCATCAACATCTAATTTAGTGGCAGTTGCAATAGGTGTATCTATTTCTTTGGAGCCCTCCATTTTAAACTTTTTGATTAGTTCTTTTGTATACTTCTGCTGATGGATCATGGTCCCATTTGGACTTTGTTTGATTTGCTAGCCTAGGAAGAAATTTAGTTCACCCATCATACTAATTTCAAACTCACTTCCCATTAATTTTGCAAAGTCCTTACTCATCCTATCAGTAGTGGCCCCAAATATTATGTCATCAACATATATTTGTACAATAAGGAGGTCTTTACCTTTTTCCCTTAGGAACAAAGTGCTGTCAATTTTACCTCTTTTGTACCCATGCTCCAGTAGGAATTTTGATAGTCGTTCATACCAAGCTCTTGGGGCCTGTTTAAGCCCATATAGAGCTTTGTCCAGCTTGTACACATGCTCAGGACATTCCTTGCTTTCAAATCGTGGAGGTTGTTTCACAAACACTTCCTCTTTGAGGTAGCCATTTAGGAAAGCACTTTTGACATCCATCTGATGGAGGGTGAATTCCATATGTGCTGCAAAGGCAATGAGGAGTCTGATTGCCTCTAGTCTTGCAACTGGAGCTAAGGTCTCATCATATTCAATGCCTTCCTCTTGGCTGTAGCCCTGAACCACCAGCCTTGCCTTGTTTCTTGTAATAGTTCCATCTTCATCAAGTTTGTTCCTGAAGACCCATTTGGTGCCAATGATTGACTTGTCCTTGGGTCTAGGAACTAGATGCCAGACTTGACTTCTTTCAAATTGATTGAGTTCCTCCTGCATAGCATTGACCCAGTCTGCATCCTGCAAAGCCTCAACAACATTTTTAGGTTCAATGAGAGATAGAAAAGCATCAAATGCACATAGATTCTTTACTTGTGATCTAGTTTTGACTCCAGATGTTGGATCATTAATGATGTTCTCAATGGGATGAGAACTTTGATACTTGTGAGATTTCACCAACAACTGGTTTCTACTAGATGATTCTCCTGTGTTCTGTTGATGAGGAACAGGTTCATGAACATGTTCTTGTAAAGAGTTTGTTTCATTTTCTCCCTGATTAGTTCCCCCTGTCAGGTTGCACAGACTGGAAGAACCTGTTCCATCACCTGTTCCTTCTTTTGATGCCGCTTCAGTCAATTCTCTTACCAAGCCAATGGCTTCATCTTCATGTTCCTGTCTCTCAGAAAGAATGTTAGTTTCATCAAATACAACATGCACACTTTCTTCTACACACAGAGTTCTTTTATTAAATACTTTATATGCTTTGCTATGTGAAGAATATCCCAATAATACTCTCTCATCACTTCTGGGATCAAACTTACCTAGGGAGTCTTTTCCATTATTGTGCACATAGCACTTGCAACCAAATGCCCTAAGGTGGGATATGTTTGGTTTTCTCCCTTTAAGTAACTCATAGGGAGTTTTCTCAACAAGAGGTCTAGTTATGCATCTATTGATTATGTAACATGCAGTGTTTACAGCCTCTACCCAGAAGTTGTGGGGTAATTTTCTAGAGAGAAGCATGGTCTTTGCCATATCCTCAAGGGTCCTGTTCTTTCTTTCAACTACACCATTTTGCTGAGGAGTTCTAGGGGCAGAGAAGTTGTGAACTATACCATTTTCATCACAATATTCAGCAAATTTTACATTTTCAAATTCAGTTCCATGATCAGACCTAATGGATGCAAGTTGATTTCCTAATTGTTTCTGAGTTTTTCTAACAAAGGCAGTAAACATTTCAAATGCCTCATCTTTGGATGTTAGAAATAGTACCCAGGTAAATCTAGAATAATCATCAACAAGCACCATCACATATTTCTTTCCACCTCTGCTCATGGTTCTCATTGGACCACAAAGATCCATATGAACGAGTTCCAACGTCTTGGACGTACTTACCATTTTTTTGGATTTGAAGGATGACCTTACCTGCTTCCCCCTTGCACATGCCTCACAACCTTTGTCTTCCTTGAACTTGATATTAGGTAACCCTATCACCAAGTCCTTGGAGACTAATTTGTTTAGCTGATTTAGACTGGCATGGCCAAGTCTTTTGTGCCACATGAGGGGATCATTAACTAGCACACTTAGACAAGTGAGTTCATTTTCTGAAAGAGTTGACAAATCTACAATGTAAATATTGTTATCTCTTCTTCCCTGCAAAACAATCTTGTCAGTGGTAAGGTTAATCACAAAACATTTGGTATAGGTGAAAGCTACAAGGTTACCTCTGTCACACAGTTGTGACACACTGATTAGGCTATATTTCAAGCCATCTATCAAGTAGACATTCTCAATGGAATAAGAGTCTATCTTACCTACCTTTCCAACCCTAATGATCTCACCTTTCTTTCCATTTCCAAAGGAGACATTACCTCCTTTCAGGTTCTCAAGTGAAAGGAACTGGTCCTTGTTCCCAGTCATGTGTTTTGAGCAGCCACTATCCATATACCATATTTGGCTACTCCCATTCACTTGAACCTGCAAAAAGAAATCAGGGGTTAGTCTTAGAAACCCAAACTAGTTTGGGTCCCTTTCTATGGGCAAAAGGATGAATCAGATTCTTTCTTGCCCAGCTAGGCAGTTTGTGTTTTTCTTGAACAAAAGCTTTGTTCCTTTGACTGGCCCTTTCCTTTGCATTACATTCATTTTTATAATGGTCAGTCTTACCACAGTGTGTGCAGATCTTATTTTCAGGAAGAGTGAGGTACTTGTTTTTGGGGTCCCATTTTGGAGCTTGAGTCCCATAGCCAAGTCCTCTTTTATTGCTACTGTGATGCTCTTGCAACCATGAGAGAGCATCAGAAGCTTTGTTCCATTTGCAAGTTCTGTCTAGTTCATGTTTCAATTTTCCTAGATCTTCTTTTAGAAACTTATTCAATTCATCTTTCTTATATAGTTCATCTTTCATTTTTCTAAGATTTTCTTCTAGAATGAGAAATGAGTGATCAGCTTTCTTCTTTCCTGTTCCTAGTTTCAGTTTTAGATTTTCTGACCTATGTTCTAGAATACTATTGTCAAGTTCAAGAACCTGGTTCTTCAACTCAGCATTTTTGTTATCACTCTCATCAGCCCTAGATTCTAGACTTTTGCATTTTGCTTTTAGGATAACACATTCCCTAGACAGAACTTCCTTTTCATTGTTAACTATTTCAGACTCATCAATGAAGTCTAATAATAGCTCAGCCAACCTTTCTTTAGACAAAAATTTAATTTTGTCCTTGAGATGCAGAATACTTACCTCCTGCTCATCATCTGATTCTCCAATGGCCATAAGAGCTTGCTCTTCTTCAGCTTCATCTTCTGAGTCTTCATCAGAGGTTTCACCCCAAGCAGCAACCATAGCCTTGGTTGAACCTTTGTTTCTCTTGGGTTGAACCTGTTCCTTCTTCTTATTTCTTCGTTCAGCCCTTTCTTTCTTCCACTCAATCTCCCATTGAGGGCAATTCTTGATCATGTGGTCAGTCTTACCACACTTATAGTAGCCATCATTTGTCTGTTTCTCAGGAGCTCTTGTCTTGTTAAAGTTTGTACCTCTTGATGAACCCTTTCCTCTCATCAGGTACTTTTTGAAATCTCTAGTGATCATAGCCATCTCATCATCTTCTAGGTCTGAACCTTCTGTAATTTTGAGATCCAAACTTCTCTCCTTCTTGGGTGTATCCATCTTCCTGGTTTGCCTTCTCAGTTCATAAGCAGTAAGATTCCCAATCAGTTCATCTAGCCTGAGAGTGGCCATATTCTTGGACTCCTGAATGGCAGTGATTTTGCTTTCCCAAGCAACTGGAAGAACTCTTGTCAAGATCTTCTCAACCTTGTCTTCTTCAAGAATAACTCTTCCAAGAGACTTAAGTTCATTTGTCAGTGTAGTGAACCTAGTGTACATCTCTTGAATGGTTTCTCCATCTTTCATAGTGAAATTCTCATATTGAGAATATAGCAATGTTCCTCTAGATCTCTTCACTTGAGGTGTTCCTTCATGAGCCACTTGCAAAGTGTCCCATATCTCTTTTGTAGTAGTACAGCTTTGGATCCTGCTGTATTCATCTGGACCCAGTCCACACACAAGCCATTTCTTGGCCTTAGCATTTTTCTCCCACTTTTTCAAATCTTCAGCAGTGCAATTAGCCCTTGTCTTTGGCACTTCCACTCCTTCCTCATTTTTCATTGTAGTTGCCAAAGGACCATCAGTGACTATGTCCCAGAGTTCATAGTCTTCTCCTATGATGTGATCCTTCATCCTATACTTCCACCATGAGTAATACTGTCCATTGAACAGTGGAGGCCTGGCAGTGGATTGCCCTTCCCAGTTCCCAGGTGGTGCAATCATGTTGATCTTTTCCTAAGGAATTAGCCTCTTCAAGGATAACCTGCTCTGATACCAAGTNACCGTACCGGCAGTGTCTGCATGAACTTTGTCAACGGTTTCAATCAATAGACTTCAGGCATATTCCAAGGATTCACAATGAGGTTGCCGACGCTTTGGCCACTTTGGCGTCAATGTTGCATCATCCAAACAAAGCTTATGTGGACCCGTTACAGATTCAGGTCCGAGATCAGCATGCTTATTGTAATATGGTGGAAGAAGATCTTGACGGTGAGTCGTGGTTCCATGATATCAAAGAATACCTCCGGATGGGAGTGTACCCAGCACAAGCTACAGGGGATCAAAAGAGAGCAATTCGACGCTTGGCAAGAGGATTTTTCTTCAGTGGAGGATTGTTGTACAAGAGAACTCCAGATCTTGGATTGTTGAGATGCATAGATGCTAAACAAGCTACAGTTATCATGGCTGAGGTACATGCGGAAGTTTGCGGACCTCATATGAGTGGATATGTATTGGCAAAGAAGATTCTCCGAGCAGGTTATTATTGGCATACTATGGAACGGGATTACATCAACTTCGTGCGCAAGTGTCATCAATGTCAGGTACATGGAGATTTGATTCATTCTCCACCATCTGAATTGCATACAATGTCGGCACCATGGCCGTTCGTTGCTTGGGGAATGGATGTCATTGGACCGATTGAGCCAGCGGCGTCAAATGGGCATAGATTCATTCTGGTAGCTATTGATTATTTTACTAAGTGGGTTGAAGCGAAAACCTTCAAATCTGTGACCAAAAAGGCAGTGGTCGATTTTGTGCATTCGAATATCATCTGTTGGTTTGGGATCCCGAAGGTAATCATCACACACAATGGTGCCAAACTCAACAGTCATTTGATGGCAGAGACATGTCAGCAATTTAAGATTACGCACCGCAATTCCACCCCATATCGTCCTAAGGCAAATGGAGCAGTCGAAGCGGCTAACAAGAACATCAAGAAAATACTTCGGAAAATGGTAGAGGGGTCCAGGCAATGGCATGAGAAGTTACCTTTTGCCCTTTTAGGCTATCGCACTACTGTCCGCACTTCAGTAGGGGCAACTCCTTATTCACTGGTGTATGGCACTTAAGTAGTAATACCTGCAGAAGTTGAAATCCCGTCCCTTCGGATTATCGCCGAGGCGGAAATTGATGATGTTGAGTGGGTTAAAGCCCGCTTGGAACAACTAAGTTTGATTGATGAGAAGAATTGGCAGCAGTATGTCACGGTCAGTTGTACCAACAGAGAATGGCGAGAGCATATAACAAGAAAGTGCGTCCACGGAGATTCGAAGTAGGGCAATTGGTGTTGAGACGTATCTTACCTCATTGGGCTAAGGCAAAAGGAAAGTTCGCCCCAAACTGGCAGGGGCCATTTGTTGTAACCAGGGTGTTGTCCAATGGCGCACTATATTTGACAGATGTGGAAGGAAAATGTGTAGAAATGGCTATCAACTCTGATGCGGTCAAGCGATACTATGTATGATTTCTTGGTTTAATTGCACTTTATTGTATTTGGCATATTTTTGAGATTGAAATGACAAAGGCATTTTGTTCTACTATCCAAACACTTTATCCTTCGTTATCCCTTTTGAGCCTCATTTACTTTCTTTCGTACCCCTCTTTCGGAATCATTAACAACTCGGAAGCTCGAGCAAGGCAAATCAGTGAAGAAATAAGAAAACACAGTCCAATGGAAAGAAAAGAAAAAAAAAAGAAAAAAAAGAAAAAAAGAAAAAGGGAAAAGGAAAAAAAAAGAAAAGAAAAATGAAGAAAAGAAAAAAAGAAATGAAAAGGAAAAAAAAGAAAAGAAAAAAAAGAAAAGAAAAAAGAAAAGAAAAGAAAAAAGAAATGAAAAGAAAGAAAAGAAAGTGGAAGAAAAGGAAAGATTGCAACAGCAAAGTGATTCCTATGACCTGAACTACGTTCGACTTGATCCCGAAAGGGTACGTAGGCAGCCTCTCCCTGAGGTTCAGTCACACCAAAACAAAATCCCACAAGTCCCCACGGAAGAAACTGGGGCAGAAGTTATGGTTGTGCAAGAAAATTGATTCCGAAAGTTGTAGTTGTGAACCCATATTGAATTGTTTTAGAGCCTTTTATACACTTTTCTTTCTAACCTCATACAAAAGCCTACATTACGGTCCAAAGAAAGACCTTTTGATCAATCTTCAGGAAGTACCAATACGAGCAAGTAAAAGTGATTCACGTCAGGGGCAACACTCCGGTGCAAGAAAAATGATAAAAATGAGAGAGTCTTATTGGTGAACACCCTCACAGGCACTGTAAGGCGAAGCGAGTTGAGAGAAATAAAAAATGAGAGAGTCTTATTGGTGAAAACCCTCACAGGCACCGTAAGGCGAAGTGAGTTGAGAGAAATCAAAATGAGAGAGTCTTATTGGTGAAAACCCTCACGAGCACCGTAAGGCGAATGTGAGTTTTTCAGACAGGCAAATGAGACAAGTCTGTGGTCAAAAGCTGCTCAAGACAAGACGAGCAAAGTTTGGGTTTGGGTGAAGATTAGGATGTGAAAACCCGGAACAACAAATGTGGCAATCGAAAGTTGATTGGTTAGACAGACTGGGTTGATTAATCCAATATGCATGGCATGCTCAATGGTATCAGCTGTTCCACTCATATAAGTCTCATTCTCTTCTTTCTTCATTACAAATCATCCGTTCTCGGATTCTCTTTATCCTTAACCCTCGAGGTCATTGCATTTCATTCTTTCGAGGTCTATCTTTAAGATGTTTCAGTGTCAGTTCTGTTCGAAACAAAAGGAAGGAATGTCAAGGCTAACTACCAGCTTCCTAGTGGTACAGACAGGGCAAGAATATCTCAAGGATGTCGAAAAGCAAAGTAAGTCATAAAGGACTACTGGAAGTTTCATCGGTGGATTAATCGAATAATTGTGGGGAAGAAGCGAAGTTTCAAAAGAGGGGTCAGAAACACAAGAACAATAATATGGAATAGAACACTTGGGTCATCAGAGTCAAGGGGTTGAAATTCGGCCAGGAAGTCGAGGGGATTCAAGGCAAGTCCAGGAAAGCGAGACAGAGTAAAGCCCAGCAGCAGGGATGTACCTAGCAAAAATGCCCGCAACTAGCCACATTTTTAAAACTGACAAGATTTTTTTCTTTGATTGAAACAGGGGCAGAAAGTTTTCATTGGTTGCGGAGAAACCCCCGTAAGAAAAGGTAGCACCCAAACAGGTATGACTGGAAACTCTCAGGACCCTCCCGAAAAATGGGACTTAGCTTAAATTTCCAAACAAGCATGAGTAGCATAATTTAGCACAAATGTATCCTAAAGAACATAGGTTGTCTAAGATGGGATTTAATTAGTGGTGATCAGGACCCTCCTGAATAATGGGACACAGTTCTAAGATCTCCTTAGGTAACAAGATACTGTTGTAGGATAGTATAATTTAGCCGTAGAATTGGCACACCTAAGATAAGACTTGAATTTTGATTTTCAGGACCCTCCTGGATAATGGGACGTAGTTTTAAGGCCTGCTTAGGTAACAAAATACAGTGGAAGTCGTACCTTCAGTAGATATAGCTTAGGTTAACACCGTCTTTTAATTAGTAGTTGTCAGGACCCGCCTAGATAATGGGAAGTAGTTTAAGACCTTTTAAGACAACAAATGTAGTGGGAGTAATACCTTTAGGAGATATAGCTTAGGCTCGTAATTGTTAGGAGTTATTAGGACCTTCTGGATAGTAGGATTTGGCTTTCTCATTCTTGGTAGAATAATTCAGTTTAATACTCACATCTGTACCCAGTTACCAAACTAGGGCAGAAAATTTTCTTTGTTGTTTATTTTGTTGCAGTCAGGAGCCCACCTGGAGAACAAGGGAATACTTTTCAAGCTTCAGCAGTCAGGCGCCCACCTGGAGAAGCCTGGAGAACAGAGGCATACATGTCAAGTTTCAGCAGTCAGGAGCCCGCCTGGAGAACAGAGGCATACTTTTCAAGCTTCAGCAATCAGGAGACCACCTGGAGAACAAGGGAATACTCTTCAAGCTTCAGCAGTCAGGAGCCCACCTGGAGGACAAGGGAAGTGCAATTCAAATTCTATCCTTTAATTTTTAATAACATGATGTGCCCAGCCACTACACTGGGGCAGAAATTTTTCTTTGTTTGTCTGTTTTGTTGAAGTCAGGACCCACCTGGAGAACAAGGGAATACTTTTCAAGCCTCAGCAATCAGGAGCCCGCCTGGAGAACAAGGGGATACTTTTCAAGCGTTGCAGTCAGGAGCCCACCTGGAGAACAAGGGGATACTTTCAAGCGTCAGCAATCAGGAGCCCGCCTGGAGAATGGAGGCATATATTTCAAATCTCAACGATCAAGCATCGCTCGGAGGAATGGCGAAACATCTACAATCACCATGCACGGCAACAACGCAAGAATTCCAGTGGGAGAATACAAGTTCAAGACAACACAAGAGCAAGTTTGAAGACATAGAAATGACTTTTTCGTAATTCATAGCTCATATCTTAGGTTAGCTTCTTTTTATTTTTACATGGTGTAATAAGGAGGTCAGCGAGCAGTAGCAGCAGCAACAACAGTGAAATCACAGCTCCTGGTAGTCCCAGCTACCAAACCTTCCCGAACTACACTGACCTGATTCCTTTTTAGCCAAGGATATGTAGGCAACCTTTGAAGCAGGGTTCGGTCAGACGGTTTTCAAAAATGCTTCACACGGAGTAATCAAACGGGCAAAAATCGTTCGTATCCGCTCACTTATCTTTGCACGAAAACTCTTCGTGTTTCCGAGCAAAGAGGGGCAGCTGTGAGCACGTGATTTTTGCCCTATATGAATTACTCCCATAGTTTCAAAACAAAACAATTTCGTCCAGTATTTGCAATTTTGTGGATTTTTATGACATTTTATGTTAATTGTTTGCATTTTATTTGTGCATTTTAATTCATATGAAAAATATAAAATACACTTGGCATTTGTTTAGGACATTAGGGTTAATTAGTAGTTAAGGGAAAAATAAAGAAAATAACAAAAAATGGTCTTTTGCATCTTTAGTTTTAATTTGTGTTTAATTAGAAAGTAGGGTATTTGGAAATCAGGAAGTACAATTTTTTAGTGTCAATTTGATTTTTGAGTTTTGATTTAGTATTTCATAAAATCAGAAAATAAATAAAAGAAATATACACAAAAGAAATAAAAGAAAAATAATTAAAAAAAGAAGGCTCTTAATAATAAATCCAGTTGGGCTCATCTTAATCAAATATCCCTTAGCCCAATTCGTTTAACCCAGTCCAAGCCCAAACCCTAAGCCACCCGGCCTGCCCTTTGGATAGGCAAAACGACGCCGTTTGGCGTCGATTAGATCTGAGCCGCCCATCACCCCTCATCCAACGGCCTACGTTTAATGCTGGTCTTTTAATAAAAGTGTCCGAAAAATCCCCAAACCCTAAGAAACATTTTCCATCCTCCTCGTACCTCCCCCTGTAACGCCGGCGTTACCACCACCCTCCTGCACCCTAATTCCGCCGCCGGAAATCGCCCACGGCGGCGGCCCGTCTCCAAACGCCACCAAAGTACACCCCTGATCCCCCTCGTCCTCCTCTATCCAAATCCACCATCCGTTTAATACAGTAACCAATTCATTAGGACTCTTTTATTATTAGAGACAAATAAATATAGAAAATTATAGATTGCTTTAGGATTGACCTTTAAATAAAAAAACGAGATGAGCCTCGTTAAATAAACAAACAAATTGCGGGGCCCTCGATAACTGTTTATACAAATTACCTAGACTTCGGGATGGGCCGTTTAGCGAATTTCACGGCCTTCCCCAAAGATAATAATGCGATAGTCTCTTTAGGCACGCATTTTAAATAATTTTACATTCCTAAATACGGGTGCACATTTATGTGACCCAAATCCAAATATCAACGAAGTCGAAATATATCAAAAACCACGGGTGTATTTATGTGACGAGGTTCGAGACGTGTTTTCACGACGTTGCAATTCCCTTAAAATAAACAATAATAATAAAAGCGGTTCAAAGTCAAAGGCATATAGGTTAAAACATGTATTAAAATCAAATAAATAAGCCAAATATGACAGTTGAGCGACCGTGCTAGAACCACGAAACCCGGGAATGCCTAACACCTTCTCCCGGGTTAACAGAATTCCTTACTTGGATTTCTGGTTCGCGGACTGTTAACAGAGTCATAATTTTCTCGGTTCAGGATTCAACCGGTGACTTGGGACACCATTAGTCTCCCAAGTGGCGACTCTGAAATCTTAATAATAAATCCCGTTCCTATTGTCCTTTAAGTGGAAAAACTCCTTTACACCCTTTACGGGGTGTAGGTAAAAGGAGGTGTGACACTGGTCCATATACCATTCTGAGGCAATGCCTACCAAGCTTTCTCCAAAGTAAGCCATTAACAATTCCTCTTTTCCTCCAGCCCCGCGCAGTTGATTGCAGTACATTTTCAGGTGAGCAATGGGATCACCATGCCCATCATATTTCTCGAACTTCGGCGTTTTGAATCCCATAGGCAGGTGCACGTGAGGGAACATGCACAGATCAGTATAGGAAACACTTTTCTGCCCGCTTAAGCCTTGCATGTTTTTTAGGCTCTGTTCTAGGCTCCTCATCCTTTTTTCCATCTCATCTTGTTCGGGAGCTTTAGGAGTTTTATCTTGTCCGAGTGTGAACTCAAATAGGGGTGGCTGCGGATAAGTATATGCGGGGTATTGAGGAGGGATCCACTTGAAAAATAGGGTTTTGGAAAGTAGGCCGAGGGATCGAAAGTAGGCCTTGGGAGTGTGGGTTGTGTTGTGGCAGAGCATGGTGGAGCGGTAAAGATGTTGGGAGCTACTCCTGATGTGAACACCTGGGGGCGAACCTCAGAAGGTGTTCCTGCAAAGTGAGCGGATATGGTAGGTTGTCCCAATGGAGTATTCGGATGACTGATGGGGATGCTAGAAGTACCCCCGGATCTAGGGAACAGTTCAGGAAAGTCAGGGATAGCACTTGGAGGCTCCCTTCCGTTAGTCCATGCATCCCACATCTCCATGACTCGGAGACATAATATCCGATTTTCTTCAGCTGTGGTAGACTCAGATGCTGGGATCCTCGAGATGGGGCTATCCTCAGAAATGGGAACTGCGGGCAAGGTCATTTCTGACGACATTTCCACGCTTCCTTTTGATCTGGTAAAATACTGATGCGATGCCAGTTTACCAACAACCAACCACCGTTTCTATAAACCTAAGCTGGAGATTGACAGCAACAAACGGTTAGTTTGAGACAAGTAACAGATAGGTAATCGCACATTGGGGTGTGATGCACCTATACAGTTAAACGAGTGTCTACATGTTTGCAACGGTTGCATGTGTCATCCCAGCTTTTCCTTATTCTTGGCCATTTTTCTTTGGATTTCCACCCTTTTCCCTTGCTTTTCCTTTTCTCCTCTTTCTTTATTAGAATACTTACAAGATATGATCGAATCCGATGGGGATTGCCTACGTATTACGACGCCGCGTCAATCAGATCATTACGTAGTTCACGGAAACAAATGCAAAAATAAGGAAACAATTTTTTGGGAATTTTCAATTTTCATTAATAAACTTCGATTACAAAGATACTAGACTATTTGTTTTTCTTTGAAAAGGAAAATTACAAAACAGACTCAAAAATAACAAAAATACAGACTCGATGACTAAGAATACATTGAAGCTTCAAATCCTAGGGCCCGCGGGGCATCATTCGGCATCGCCGCAGGCCTATGTGCAAGACCCCCTTGTAACTTCTCCGGATCATTCATAATTTGGCGGACAAAAAGCATCACCGCAGCAAAGAAAGTGGTACGAGTCATGTTCTCGCATGCTTTACATTTCATGACAATATACTCCGCAATGGCTCTAATTCTTTCTCTGATCCTGCCCTTTTCCTGAAGTAATCGACTTATTTGCTTGCGGGCTTCTAGCACCTGGGAGTCATGGAAGTGGTGGTCTTGTAACTGCTGCATTTCTTTCTCCATTTTTGGCCATTAGCCTAAAACAATGCTCCCTTTCAGCCTGGAAGTCTTTAGCCCGTTGGGCTGCCTCGTCCTCAAGGGTATTCACTTTTCTTCTCAAATTAGCAATAGTACCCTCATAATTTCTTTTCATTTGCTGCACGAATTGGTCCCTTTCTTCTGTTTTCTTTGCCCACTGCGCCCGGATTTTTGCTATATTCCCCTCAGATTTTTCTAAGTCTTCCTGGCATTCTAAGACTTGCTTTTGCAATCCGCTTATCAACCTTTCATCGGTCCGACTTCTTTCTTGATTGTTGGCAGCTATTTTCATTTGCCGGATCTGAGCTTTAAGAGCCTCATTTTCTTGGGTCAATTTCTTCTTGTCACCTTCATCGGCTGCGGCTTGCACACTCTTTTCAAATTGAAGATCCCGGACCTGTTGTTCCAACTCTCCTATTCGGGCCCTGTATTCCTTTTCCTTGGCTAACCAATCCCATTGCACCTGGGCCCCGTCAGTAAATTGTTGAACATGTGGCCTCTTCGCAGGTCTCTCAGGAATTTGAAATCTTTTGCCAAACCAAAAGTATTTAGGGTCCACTTCGCCTCTGGCCCGATCCCGCAAGATGGTCTTAGGCTCAAGAAACCTACACTCATTCCATATTTGGCGGATTTTTCCTTCCGGAAATGCAGCTTTTGGGCCTCACTCAATGACTTGTTCGCTCAGGTATTCATCATTGTGGACAGTTTGGAATCTTCCTAGTTGCCGCAAGACCCTGTAGGGGGCATAGGGTTGGATGCTCCGAATGCCCATCAAAAGAATATAAGGTACTTCTGCTGATGTGTGTACTACCTCAGTGACGGGAAGCCATCCAAAAGCCCATTCAACTTTGTTAGCAGTCAAAGATCTCAAACATGATAACCAAGCCTCGGTACCCTCAGGGAACTCAATGGTTGTTACCCGGGTTTCAAATTCCTCAATACAACTCAACCCGGTCAAACCATAGTTCATGTACCCAGTCCGGTGACAGAGGTGCTCTTGTATCCATAGCTGTAGCAACAAATTGCAACCCTGAAAGAATTTTCCCCCTTCTCGACATATGGTCAAGGCTCGATACATTTCAGACACGATCAGCGGAACCACTGTGTTGTTGGTCTTCTTGATGGCAACATCTAGCATTCCTACGAGGCCAATATCTATGTGACCATCTCTTCGTGGACAGATCACGACTCCCGAAAAAGCTACCATGAAAGCTAAACCACGCCGTGCCTCCCACTTATCTTTGTTTCCAGCGTGTGTTAAACCAGTGTTGGGCTCCTCAAAACCTTGCGGGTTGCCATATCGATGGTACAAGAAGGGGAGTGTGCAATCTGTGGAGAGTTACCGGTCTCGGTGCCAATGGATATCGACTCCTGAGGTTTCGTTAAGGCCTGCATAACCTACAACCTCCTCTAATGTTGGTGTAAGCTCGAAGTCCGAGAACCAAAACACGTTGCGAGTTGGGTCCCAAAAAGGTATCAATGCTTCAATAATATCCGGCCTTGGCTTAATGTTCAATAATCCGACGAGGCCACCCAGAACCTTTACCACCGTTTCTCTGCTACCCTTTCCTAGGTCATTCCACCACATGTGGAGCTTCAAAGGGATCTCACTCAGGACTGAGAAGGGTTCAATGTCAATCATACTCATCCTGCACATTTATTTAAAGTGATTTAATGACTTATTCTGACCTAAAAGAAAAAGTGGCTATTTTTCAAAATTTTCATTTAGGAAAAACAAAGACCCGGTATTGCAGATACGGCCTTTCAGCACTTCCGGGAGGAAGATTTTAAGGCTATTCTTGCAAAAACGGCCTTCCGGCGCCCTTTTGGGACATTCGGCTTATTTTAAGACAAGAATGGCATCACCCGATTTATTTGTGACAAAAGTTAAAATTTTTGGCATTTTTTGGGTTTGCTAAAGGGAAGTTGGACCCGATGAGGGTTGCCTATGTATCTCACATCCGGTGAGAATCAAACTGGCGTAGTTCGGGCAAATTTGTCAAAACCAAATATTTGAAAAAAACAAAATCTTTTTTTTTACATTTTTCTTTTTTTTTTTTCAGAAATCCGGCAGCATTTCAGTACCATTTGGGCATTGGTTTTTCCAAAACAAGTGGTTACCCTTACTTAAGCCTAACACTGTTGTTTTCCTTCAATTCTCTCTCATTATTTACAAGCCGGTCAACATGTAAATCCGAAGCACATAAATGCACAAGTAGCACGTAGGATGCATCAGGATGGTCTTTTTATTTCAGGTCACCTGTCTTAGACGGACCCAACCCCTGTGTTGAGTCCCCTAAGTCAAATGCACATGATGCAAACAAACGTTCCTACTAGGGATCCGACATGAGGTTTTGTTTTTCTAGGTTTAAAAACCTGGGTTTATTGCTCTAGACCTGGTTTACTTGAGCGGACAACTCGAGCCGAGGTGGAGGCAGCGTACCGGGGATACAGAAGCTCCGCCGGCTTAGCAACTTATCCAAACCTCGTTCTATATGGGATAAGACTCTAAACAGAAGAGAAGTCACACGAAGTGCACCCTTCTCCGTGATGTAGAAGACTCAGAGAGAGGAAGGGTTTCGTAGCAGTTTATATATACAAGTCAACAAATATCAAAGCGGTAAAGCATTTAGCACATTTAGCATGAAACATGTAGGAAAATCAGATAAAGCCAAATATAACAGTTATTCTAAGCTCGAATTCATGAACCCTGAACCGAAGTTCTGGGTTCGTTTCCCCAGCAGAGTCGCCAGAGCTGTCACAACTCCTTTTTACACACCNGCGGGTTTGAGGGAACCGCAGAAGCGGACTTCGCGTAGCATAAGCGAAGTCCAGGATTCTAAGTGAAGATCGCAAAAGCGGAAATGTGGCCGCAGAAGCGGTCCCGCATAAGCGAAAGCGGGACCGCAGAAGCAAAAACTGGACTGGGCGACAGAAGGGTTTTAAAATAATATTTCATCTGCGACCCTTTCATATTTTTCCTCCATTGTTGACGTTCTTAAGAGCTTTGAACAAGGAAATTCGAGGGTTTTGACTGAGAATCACTTGGAGGTAAGTTCCTTGGCCTAAATATTCGAATCCATGGTAGAAATTACATGTAAATTGTAGAAAATTCATCAAAAACGGGTCAAGCTAGGGCTTGAAAAGCTATGACGTAAAAATGGATTTTGAAAGGGCATTTGAGCTCTGTTTTCGGTAAACTTTATATGCACGGACTCGTGGCGAGACGAGGAATCCGTTGGTGTGATTTTCGGAATTTTTCGAGAAGTGGGCCCGGGGCTCGGGTTTTACCAACTTCGTGAATTTTAGTACTTTTCGAGTATTTTTGATTGGGTTATGTTTCTTTAACCCATATTTATGTATTCGTTGTGATTTTGACTAGATTCGACGGGCGAGGAGGTCGATACGAAAGGAAAAGGCATTGCGGACCATTCTGCGGCCGGTTAGAGGTGAGTAGTTGGTGTATATGATGGCCTGAGGGTTTGAAACCCCGGCTTTTCACATTGTGACGCTATTGTAGGGCGTGACTCGCACCCCATGGCAGGTGCGGGATTGGTTATGACTGGGGATTGAGACTTAGTCCATCCCGAACAAGAATGTTTCTATATTGGCGACTGATACGCACCCTGTATTGAATATATCTGGGCTTATTGCCGTGTTTGGGGCCTTGTGCCGATCTGTAGCATCCTTAGAGGATGAATGTCATTGTGATAGCATGCTTTGTATAATCATTGATCTCAGTCCTGTGTCTAATCGCTGTTATAAAATGCTAAGTCACTATTCCTGAAGTTAAATATCTAAAGTATATTCTTCTTAATAAATTGGAAATTGGGAAATTAATTGAATCTGTTACGTGACTCATATGCATATTGTGGACTGAGTATGGATCGGGCTGCACGCCGCAACGAATGGTATGATCTTATTGCGCTTGGGCTGAAAGAGCCCCTCCGGAGTCTGTACACACCCCCAGTGAGCGCCATCGACGTTAAATGGATCGGGCTGTACGCCACAGCGTGTTCATGTGCATTGCATTGCATCCTTACATTTTACTTGACTGTATTATTTGAAGTTGTTTTGCTGTTGGATCGTAGTAAGGTGTAGGACTGTTACTTTTAGCTTTGCTTTGTGGCATTTCGTGGATTTCTTATCTTCAGACATTTTATATGCTTATTACTCACTGAGTCGGTAGTACTCACCCCTACTCCCTGCACCTTATGTGCAGATTCAGGTACACCGGAGGCTTAGCTGAGCAGTCTTTGTTTTCCAGAGCTTATCAGAGTTGTTGAGGTAGCTGCTTGACGTTCGCAGGACCTGAATACTCTTCCTATTTCAGTTTTATTTATATATATACATTTCCAGACTTGAGTATTTTCGTTCAAATTTTGTTATTCAGATTGTTTTAGAGGCTCTAGACTCGTGACCCCAGATCTTTTGGGAGTGTTTTTATCAGACTTCGTATCTTTCTCAATATTATTCTTCCTTAAATATTTGATTATTATTCTAAGACTATTATAATCTCTTTAGATTGTCGGTTTTGATGTTTACGGTTGATTTGGGAACGACTGTGGTCAGGCTTGCCTAGCAATTTTGTTGGGCGCCATCACGACCGGGTTTGGGGTCGTGACACTTGTCTTCCTTGAACTTGATATTAGGCAACCCTATCACCAAGTCCTTGGAGACTAATTTGTTTAGCTGATTTAGACTGGCTTTGTGCCACATGAGGGGATCATTAACTAGCACACTTAGACAAGTGAGTTCATTTTCTGAAAGAGTTGACAAATCTACAATGTAAATATTGTTAACTCTTCTTCCCTGCAAAACAATCTTGTCAGTGGTAAGGTTAATCACAAAACATTTGGTAGAGGTGAAAGCTACAAGGTTACCTCTGTCACACAGTTGTGACACACTGATTAGGCTATATTTCAAGCCATCTATCAAGTAGACATTCTCAATGGAATGAGAGTCTGTCTTACCTACCTTTCCAACCCCAATGATCTCACCTTTCTTTCCATTTCCAAAGGAGACATTACCTCCTTTCAGGTTCTCAAGTGAAAGGAACTGGTCCTTGTTCCCAGTTATGTGTTTTGAGTAGCCACTATCCATATACCATATTTGGCTACTCCCTTTCACTTGAACCTGCAAAAAGAAATCAGGGGTTAGTCTTAGGAACCCAAACTAGTTTGGGTCCCTTTCTATGGGCAAAAGGATGAATCGGATTCTTTCTTGCCTAGCTAGGCAGTTTGTGTTTTTCTTGAACAAAAGCTTTGTTCCTTTGACTGGCCCTTTCCTTTGCATTACATTCATTTTTATAATGGTCAGTCTTACCACAGTGTGTGCAGATCTTATTTTCAGGAAGAGTGAGGTACTTGTTTTTGGGGTCCCATTTTGGAGCTTGAGTCCCATAGCCAAGTCCTCTTTTATTGCTAGTGTGATGCTCTTGCAACCATGAGAGAGCATCAGAAGCTTTGTTCCATTTGCAAGTTCTGTCTAGTTCATGTTTTACCTTTCCTAGATCTTCTTTTAGAACCTTAATCAATTCATCTTTCTTATACGGTTCATCTTTCATTTTTCCTAGATTTTCTTCTAGAGTGAGAAATGAGTGATCAGCTTTCTTCTTTCCCGTTCCTAGTTTCAGTTTTAGATTTTCTGACTTAAGTTCTAGAATACTATTGTCAAGTTCAAGAACCTGGTTCTTCAACTCAGCATTTTTGTTATCACTCTCATCAGCCCTAGATTCTAGACTTTTGCATTTTGCTTTTAGGATAACACATTCCCTAGACAGAACTTCCTTTTCATTGTTAACTATTTCAGACTCATCAATGAAGTCTAATAATAGCTCAGCCAACCTTTCTTTAGACAAAAATTTAATTTTGTCCTTGAGATGCAGAATACTTACCTCCTGCTCATCATCTGATTCTCCAATGGCCATAAGAGCTTGCTCTTCTTCAGCTTCATCTTCTGAGTCTTCATCAGAGGTTTCACCCCAAGCAGCAACCATAGCCTTGGTTGAACCTTTGTTTCTCTTGGGTTGAACCTGTTCCTTCTTCCTGTTTCTTCGTT
>NW_017671727.1:110629-124958 GCF_001879085.1 Nicotiana attenuata | reverse complement strand
AAGGGCCCATTATAACCCGTAAAACCCCAGACCCTGAGAAATTTCGGGTTTCAGACAAAGTTTCGAGTCTAAGATTCGAGCCAGTGCGGGGATGATTCGAAGTCTATCGGTTGTGGATTCGTAAAGACGGGGGTAAGAGGCCACATCGGTGTAATTTTGGTGGGATTTGAAGGCGGCGCCGCCGGACACGGCAGAGGCGGCGACCACTGTTTTGATTATTCGACAAGTTGGTTTGGGATTTTAAGGGAACGGTGGTCAGATTTGGAACGAGGAGGAGGAGGAGATGCTGTGGTGTATTTTTGGGAGCATTTGGACAATCGTCGCCGGCGGAGGCGATTTCCGGCCGGCGGCAGACGGTGGGGGGACGGCGGCGTTAAGTTTCTGGTGAGAGGGGTCTGAGATGGTGAGGCAGGGGGGTTCTGGGGGGGTGTCGTTTGGAAACCTTTATATTAATGGAGTTTGGGCTTCAGAACCGTTCGATCATGAAACCTTAACGATCCTGATTGAAAGTTGCCTAAACGACGTCGTTCCATGGGGCAGGTGGTCTGGACCGGATCGGGGTGATTTTGGGCTTGGGTTTAACGGGTTTGGGAAGGGATTTTGCTTGAGCTGCTAAAAATTGGCCCAAGACTCGGGTATTTATTAGGACTTCTATTTTTTTTGAATTTTCTTTTCTTTTTTCTTCTTTTTCTCATCATTTTTTTTAGATTTTGTTAAATACAAAATTAAAAATATAAAGACTTGATTTAACTCTAAAATTGAACTAATTATTTTTCAAAAATTAATTAAATCCTACTTTAAAAGAAAACTTAGGAGAAAATCAAAAATTAAAAGTAAAATGCCAAAAGGACTATTTTTTGTTATTTTCTTCTATTTTTTGTAATGTAAATTAACTAGTGGAACTAAAAATATATATAAAATTGGGTCCTAAATGCAAGTATGCTATTTTTGTATTTTTTTATGAATTATTATGCACACACAAATAAAAATACACACAAAAATACACAATTAAATCCTAAAAATCAAATAATAAAAGAGAAAATCCTAATTATAAGAAGTCTATAGGAATAATTCAAGCGAGGAAAAAATCACGTGCTCACACGTGGGTAGGCCAATGTGGATGTGTGTTCTAACTTGAGTCGGCTTGGTTGGCTCCGAGTGGTAATGTTGAAGGATGTGTTGATTCGATTGTTATTGAGCTTATTAGTAATCTGGGGAGATCGATGAGTTACCTTTCTGTGTTGCGAGGCATTATGATTTGTTGGTTATACGCACATATGGTGCGGTTCTATTGGGGTTTCATAGTGGAAGTCGAGCGGGAAGAGTAATTGGGTGTTGCTCGGTGAATGGCGTATCTGTTATGTCCTTTCGGCTTTGTGTGGTGTATGTTATTTGCTTCACCGTGGGCATGATGATTTGTTTTGGTTCCAGACATCAAATTGCGCGTGGTTGTCGATTTCCAAACGTCAATACCACACAAGAAGGGGGGTGATTTATGTGGTACCCAATTTTCGATCTAGAAGAACTTGGTTCTTCTAGGTGTTCTAACTACTACTGTTTGCGAAATTAAAATGCAGAAATAAAGAACACAGATATTTTTACGTGGAAAACACCTGGCTCAAAAGGTGAAAAAACCACGACCTACTACTCAGTAGGATTTTTCCAAACATCTACTAAACTCAATGAGCCAAAAACAGCATTTACAAAACTCTTGTAAACCTAAGGATTAGCTCTAATCCCAGTGTAGCACACAGCCTCAACTGTTGCGACACTTTCAAGTTAACTCTAACTTGAATACTCAAAGTACCTAATACAATTGCTTCTATGAAAGCTGAAAAGGTACAAGTTTTAAATCACCTACTACAATTGAACTAGAATAAGAATAAACACAATGGAACTGGTTCTTCTATCTTGTTCAAGTAGCTGCAGGCGTGCACACTCAATCTCACATAAATTGCTTGCAAAATAGCCTTGCTCGTTTGCTCTCAATTTTGCTTAACTTCAGCGTATGTGCATACCTGTAAAAGAGAACAACTCAGTTATTTATTAGATTAGTAATTAGAGTTGGATTGTGACTCAATTTCTGATCCTCCATTGATTTTGAGTCCTAGACCAATCCAAACTCCAACCCTTATCCGGATGTGTTCTCTTCTCATAAGGAGACATCTTCTCCTTATCCCATATGCAATCTTTTCGATCAGTTCAGAAGATATTCAGAAGATATTGCTGCTTGATCCCCAAGGACTTATCTTCTTCACGTGCATCTCATGTGCATGGGCCATAACAACTGTGTCTCCTAAGATGAACCTGGTCCTTCACTGAGTTCATTTGTCATTCTTCAAAACTTCAACTGATCTTGGGCCAACAAATTCCCCCTTTTTGATGATGACAAACTATGTGCTTGTACTGATCAGAGAACCAGTGGAACTCAGCTAAAATATCACCACTTGAAAACTTTAACTTATCATTAAGGGCCGGATTTAATTAGGTCATAAACATTACCGTTCAGAAAAATAGTTTTTAAGCACAATACACAATATCTTCCCCCTTTTGGCATCATCGAAAAGTTGCATAAACATGTGAATCCCANAGCCTGAGAGTGGCCATATTCTTGGACTCCTGAATGGCAGTGATTTTGCTTTCCCAAGCAACTGGAAGAACTCTTGTCAAGATCTTCTCAACCTTGTCTTCTTCAAGAATAACTCTTCCAAGAGACTTAAGTTCATTTGTCAGTGTAGTGAACCTAGTGTACATCTCTTGAATGGTTTCTCCATCTTTCATAGTGAAATTCTCATATTGAGAATATAGCAATGTTCCTCTGGATCTCTTCACTTGAGGTGTTCCTTCATGAGCCACTTGCAAAGTGTCCCATATCTCTTTTGTAGTAGTACAGCTTTGGATCCTGCTGTATTCATCTGGACCCAGTCCACACACAAGCCATTTCTTGGCCTTAGCATTTTTCTCCCACTTTTTCAAATCTTTAGCAGTGCAATTAGCCCTTGTCTTTGGCACTTCCACTCCTTCCTCATTTTTCATTGTAGTTGCCAAAGGACCATCAGTGACTATGTCCCAGAGTTCATAGTCTTCTCCTATGATGTGATCCTTCATCCTATTCTTCCACCATGAGTAATACTGTCCATTGAATAGTGGAGGCCTGGCAGTGGATTGCCCTTCCTAGTTCCCAGGTGGTGCACTCATGTTGATCTTTTCCTAAGGTGTTAGCCTCTTCAAGGATAACCTGCTCTGATACCAAGTGATGTTCCAAACGTCAATACCACACAAGAGGGGGGGTGATTTGTGTGGTACCCAATTTTTGATCTAGAAGAACCTGGTTCTTCTAGGTGTTCTAACTATAACTGTTTGTGGAATTAAAATACAGAAATAAAGAACACACAGATTTTTACGTGGAAAACACCTGGCTCAAAAGGTGAAAAAACCACGACCTACTACTCAGTAGGATTTTCCCAAACATCCACTAAACTCAATGAGCAAAAAACAGCATTTACAAAACTCTTGTAAACCTAAGGATTAGCTCTAATCCCAGTGTAGCACATAGCCTCAACTGTTGCGACACTTTCAAGTTAACTCTAACTTGAATACTCAAAGTACCTAATACAATTGTTTCTATGAAAGCTGAAAAGGTACAAGTTTTAAATCACCTACTACAATTGAACTAGAATAAGAATAAACACAATGGAACTGGTTCTTCTATCTTGTTCAAGTAGCTGCAGACGTGCACACTCAATCTCACATAAATTGCTTGCAAAATAGCCTTGCTCTTTTGCTCTCAATTTTGCTTAACTTCAGCGTATGTGCATACCTGTAAAAGAGAACAACTCAGTTATTTATTAGATTAGTAATTAGAGTTGGATTGTAACTCAATTTCTGATCCTCCATTGATTTTGAGTCCTAGACCAATCCAAACTCCAACCCTTATCCGGATGTGTTCTCTTCTCATAAGGAGACATCTTCTCCTTATCCCATATGCAATCTTTTCGATCACTTCAGAAGATATTGCTGCTTGATCCCCAAGGACTTATCTTCTTCACATGCATCTCATGTGCATGGGCCATAACAACTGTGTCTCCTAAGATGAACCTGGTCCTTCACTGAGTTCATTTGTCATTCTTCAAAACTTCAACTGATCTTGGGCCAACATGACCCTTCGGGTTAGATTCGTGTATTCTGTTTCTACGACATGTGATGGGTTCTCAGCATTTTGTTGTGGTGGTACTGGTGAGTTGGTGGTACAGGCCTTTCATTCGAGTCGTCTTCACGATTGGAGTGCATTCAGATTGTTGTTTATTGGTGCACGGATTGCATGAGTTGTGGCTTTAGATTGTATTGATGTGTCATGTCACCAGAGTACTGGTGTTTGATTAGATGAGATCGTCGGGATCTGAAATGAGTACAAACTAATTCAATTTCAGCATGTTAGAAGGATAATATCGAGGTTTGGCTCAAAAATTTGCTATGGTCTTTGCTAACGGAGAAGTGGCTTCATGAATGGTTGATCTGAGTGGTTATGGCTTATTGCATGTTTCATTTATCATTGGTAGTATATGAAAGTGACAGAATGAGACTTTAGTTGATAAGAGGTTTTCTATCGATATTCGGTTGTTGTGTGCAGCTATTGTGGTTAGAAGTTATCGTTACCAGTGCTTGAGTTATGTGGTATACCATATAATTGCACCTGACGTTACAGATATTGTTTGTTACAGCTTGTTCGGACTTATTCACAGTATAAATGTGAGATTCTGATCGTATTGATGATTTCAGAAGTGGAAATTCGGTTCTATGGTTTATGGGCTAGATTAGATTGTGAAATTTCCGTTACAATGTGTTATCTCACCTAAATGAGATAGGGTGACGTGGGATCACCCCCCGGGTATATGCGTGGTAAGGTTATTCGGCGATTGGTTGGATTTTGGAACAACTCTGGGCACGTTCGAGGACGAACGTATGTTTAAGTGGGGGAGGATGTAACGACCCGACCGGTCGTTTTGAGCTCTTGCACTTTGCTCGCCAGTTCTCAGGCATGACTAGCCCCATATTATGCATTATGACTTATGTAAGTCGTCGATTTTGGTTTTCAGGTTAATCAGAATAGACATGGAAGGATGATTCTCAGCTGGAAACTTTAAATTTGAAAGGTTTGACTCAATCTTGACATTTTAGTATTTGATCACGGATTTAGATTTTTATGATCCGTTAGGTGATTTGGGACTTAGGAACATTATCGGAATGTAATTCGGAGGTCCGTAGTAGATTTCGGCTTGAATTGGCGAAATTGGATTTTTGGCATTCTCCAGTTGATAGGTGAGATTTTGACATAATGGTCGGAATGGGATTCCGGAAGTTGCAGTAGTTTTGTTGTGCCATTTGGGATGTGTGTGCAAAATTTCAGGTCATTCGGGCGTAGTTTGGTTGGATTTTTTTTATCAAAAGCGTAAGTTAGAAGATTTTGGAATTCTTAGGCTTGAATCCGGTGCAAATTTGGTATTTTGATATTGTTTTGAGTGTTCCGAAGGTTGGAACAAGTTTGAATGATGTTATGGGATATGTTGGCATGTTTGCTTGAGGTCCCGAGGGCCTCGGGTGAGTTTCGGATAGGTTTGGGTTGTGTTGCGCTCGATTTTCTTATGTTTCGATGTCGTTTCTTCAAGTATAAATGATATCATACTGAACAAATGAGCTCCGATTTCTTTTTTGATTGAAGCATTAGATCCGTATCGTAATTACGGACTCGTAGCAAAAAGAATCGTCGAATTTGGACATCGTATGAGGATTTTATGGTTATTTTACTAAGAATTAGGTTGCCATATTTTTTCAGTTTAATTACGAAATTGCCACTGACGGCGTATTTATAAATCTGCAATATTTGTAAATATTATAACCTACATATTTCATTTATTATAATGTCAAATTGAGTGATTCAAAAGCCTAACTTGACTAGAATTTCACAAGGAATCTATTGGTGGAAAAAAAATACGAGTTTCTGAATCGTTTGGCACGACAAACGAGGCAGAATAGCTGGCAGAAAAATATATAAAACTAGAGTTTGTTCATTCAACCATATTTTGAGTTGGGGAGCTCGGATTTGGACGATTTTGGAGAGCTCAAGGAGGGATCTTCACCAAGAAACACTAGGTAAGTGATTTCTTCCTATTTTTGAGTTAAATATGTGATCATACACGGATTTAGACATAAAAATCAGTAGAAAAAGATGGAGTTAGGGCTTGAGATTATGAGACCTTCTAGGGATTATTTGAGGGGTCAAACGAACTCCGATTTTCGAGTTCTTTATATGTACGGAATCGTGAGATGATGGAGAATATTTTGGTATAAAGTTTATCCAGTTCCGGGACGCGGGCCCGGGGGTCGGGTTTTGACTGATTTCGGATTTTGTGCTTAAAATCAATATTTTTCAATTGGAATTCATTCGTTTAGCATAATTTGATGATAAAAATCTGAAATTGGTAGATTTGTAGCACTCGGAAGTCGGGCCGAGAGGCAACCGTGTTGCAGAGTAGCTTTCGGGCTAGTTCGAGGTGAGTAATGATTTTAAATGCTGTTCTGAGGGTATGAAACCTCGGATTGCACAGCGTCGTGCTATATTGAGGTGAAACACACGCTAGATGACGAGCGTGGGGTCGTGCACCGTTGGGGATTGTGACTTTGTCCATCCCGAATGACTCTTTTTCTATATAATTGGCAGCTAATTGTTTGATATTATTATACTTTAGGCTAAATGCCATATTTGGGCTTCGTGCCAACTGTTTGAACCCTTAGGGGATTGTTAATGATAGGTTCCTCACTGTTTGATTTCATACTTGTGCTCAGTCATGCTATAGTTTAACTATTTTAAAAACTCAACTATGTTATTCTGTTTTAAACACATTAATTGATATTTTCAAAGATATTTGAGCTGAGCTTCATATTTTACTGATGCCCGAGGGGCTTATGAGATTCTGACTGAGTAAGGGCGAGGGCCTGTATTGTGAGGATACTTTTGGGTGGGGCTACACGCCGCAGCAGTGATATACTGATTATGATAATGAGGCTGAGGGCCTGAGATTGTGCGCCACGAGGTGGCTTGATATTGATATGAGCCCGAGAGCCTATATATGATGCCACGAGATGGCTTGATAGTGCGCTTGGGCTGTAAGGGGCCCCTCTAGGAGTTTGCACACCCCAGTGAGTGCGGGTACCCATTGTGATGTGAGATATAGCCCGAGGGGCTGGTATGGTTCTGAGATATAGCCCGAGGGGCTGGTATTGTTCTGAGATATTGCCCGAGGGGCGGATTTGTTTATATTGTGCCCGAGGAGCGAACCTTTATGTATTTATCTTTCTTATTTACCTGTCATGTACCTGTGTAATTGTGTAATTGTACCCGAGGGACGAATCTTCTATGCTTATCTGTTCTAATTGCTTGCATAAATTGCTTAGCTGTTGAAAAGCCATTTTTTGAAGGAGTTTAAACTGAGCTAAGGTGCTTAAGAGATTTCACAGCTTCATTGCTTTCTTACTGGTTTTGTACTGCTTCTATACAGCACGTTGATGTACTTTTCGTGATTTCCTATCACTCAGTCTTCATTTATTTTTATTACTCACTGAGTTGGAAGTACTCACTTTACTCCCTGCACCTTTTGTGCAGATTTAGGTATTTCTGAATCTGGTAGCGGGTATTGGTTGCTTAGAGGCAGAGTCATCAAATTTTAGCAAGGTAGTTGCTCGACGTTCGCAGCACTGCTTTTCTCCCTCTCGATTTCATTAGACTGTATTTAGTACATTTTAGACTCTTGTTGTATTCAGACCTTAGTAGATGCTCATGACTAGTGACACCCCGGTATCGGGCTGTATTGGGTTTATTTTCCGCAAATTATACTGTTAACTGCTTGTTTTTGAGATTTTATCATGTTTAAGACGTAATACTTATTATTTTATTGCTTAAGATTGAAATGGGAATGTGTCGACTGGCCTTGTCTTCACGAGAAGCGCCATCATGACCCGGTCTGAGTTTAGGGTCGTAACAGTTTTATATTTCACCGCCAACTTGCCTACTTTCCTTTTCGTGATCTTGGATCAACAACAGTGGTGCTTGTTCCATTTGTTGAGAAGATGCTTTTACTTGCGAGTATCTTGGATTGTTTGCGTGACTTGCCATTGCAAACCAACAAACCGACCTCCTTTAATTAGCTTTTATTTCAAAACAACAAGTCTGTTAGAATAAACACTCTCTTTTTTTCTCTTGTCTTTTTTACCACTTTTTCTCTTCTTTTTTTTTTCTTTTAAAAATGATTTGATCGAACCTGATGTAGGTTGCCTACGAATCATATGGAGACATGAATCAGATCTTATGTAGTTCGAAAAGATCAAGAATAAAATAAATAAACTAACTCTTTTTTTTACTTTTAAAAAAAATCTAATCGTAAAAGCCCTAACAAGGAAAATATTTTTGAACTTTGAATTCTCTATCTATTTTTTTTATTTAAAATTTTTAAAAGAAATACTTCTAAACAAGAAAGAAAATATTTTTTGGATTTTCATTTTTGGTAATTTTTAAAAGAAAGAAATATTTGTTGGATTTCAATTATTTTTTTTTTAATTTATGGGAGAAAGACTTCTAAAAAAGGTGAAAAATATTTTGTGGATTTTGAATTTGACATCTTAAAGAAAGACTTCTAAAGAAGGAATTAAAAGAGAATATTTTTAGGGATTTTCGAAAATTAGGGGCCGGACCCGATGAAGGTTGCCTACGTATCTTATATCCGGTGAGAGTCAGACCCCGCGTAGTTCGTAAATGTTTTAGGAATAGGATGACACTTTTTTGAAAAATTCAGGCTTATTTTGTAATAATCTTTTTGGGGTAAATACCGACATTTTTCAAAAATCGGGTAAATTTTCACTTTTATGTTTTCTCCCTTCTAGTTTTCCCTCAATTTTTATATTTATATTTTTATTTTTATATACTTTTTAGAAATCGGTCAACATGCACAAGCCGAATCAAACATAATGCACAAGTAGCACATAAGATGTATCAGGATGGTCTTGCAATTCTCAGATACACCTGTCCTAAACGGACCCAACCCCTTTGTTGAGTCCCCAAAGTCATATGCACATGATGAAAACAAACGTTCTACTACGGATCCAGCATGAGGCTATGTTATTCTAGGTTTAAATCCTATGGAGAGTGTTTTAGACCAAGCTTACCCAAGCGGACAACTCGAGCCGAGGTGGGGGCAACGTACCGGAAGCACAAAAGTCTACCCGGCCTAGTTACTTGTCCCAGCCTCGTTCTAATTGTTATGACTTCTAACAGAAAAGTGGGCCACGCGCACGTGTGCACCATAAATTCAGAAGACTCATAAGGGAGGCATGAGAAGACAGTTTAATACAATTCAAATAATATCAAAGTAGTAAATAAGCGGGAATTAGCACATTAGGCCCAAAAACACAGTAACAACATCAAATTAATAAAGCCAAGTATAGATCACATTACAAGCTCGAATTCTAACCCTGAACAGAAGTTCTGGGTTATCTTCCCCAGCAGAGTCGCCAGAGCTGTCATACCTCCTTTTTACCGGGGGGGATATGGAAAGAAAGAAGTTTTTCCAATTTAAGTGACATTAATTGCAAAGGGATTAATTTATTTTAATTTGAAGAGTCGCCACTTGAGATAAATATTTACGGTGTCCCAAGTCACCATTTATTTTAAAATCCCAATTCAAGGAAATTGACTCTGATTAAGTTTGTGAAACACAGAAGACCCGGTAAGTAATTCTGTTAACCCAGGAGAAGGTGTGAGGCACTACCGAGTTCCGTGGTTCTAGCACGGTCGCTTTAAATAATTATACTTGGCTTAACTAATTGTAGATGTTTTATGTTCTAGAAAAATTTATGCACTTTTGCCTTAAAGCGGCTTTTAATTTCTTGATTATTTGTAATTAATGGAATTATCTTGAAACGAATCACGCGTACGTGTATTCGATTTGCTTGGTATGTCAGGAATCATGTCACGCGTACGTGTATACAATTAATAACACTTATATTATTAAGATGGTTAGGTCAAGGTCGCGCGAACGTGTACCTTGGTTTATTTTTTGAATCATAATTATGTCACGCAAACGGGTACATAATCACGATAATAACTTTAAAAATCTTATGAATTTCTAACAAGATCAATTATATTGCTAAACTATTAAAGATATTTACGACTAAATAAATTACTAACATTCTATCTTGAAACCATTCCACATTTTTGGTCTATAATATTTGGTTCAAACATTGCCGTAACCTATATCATATTTAAAGTTCTATGGTCCATTTTCTTATTCTCTTTACTAGATCTCACTAATCTAATCTCAACCTTCGAAACCTTGTTTACCCAAGTCATTGATATTTATTTTAAACAAAATGCATAACAATAAAAATTAAATTTCTACACATGACTACAGACAACATTAAACAAGAAAAAAATACTAATATAAATTAAACTATATTGAAGAAAACTGAAAAAAAAAAAAGAATAACGATAATTGACCCTTTGGTAGAATATCTGCCATCATCATTAGAGTTAATGGAATGACAAATGCAGTACTCAAAATCTTAGCTAAATTTCTATAATTATCGGAACTATTAATCAACTCTCGTGAACTTAGATCCCAAAAACAATATTGTGTATCTGCCAACCAAAACTTCTTGTAGACATGTGTTGCTCATAATATATTTAGACACAACTACCAATCGGATAAGAACAATCTTTAAAGAATACTTTAGGAGAAATTACTCAAAATAAAAAAAAATAATAGAAGGTTCATGAGATGGCAGTGAAACAAAATAAATAGGCTTAGAGTATCTCTTAAACAAAACAAAAAAAAAACTGCTATAGGAATTAAGATCAACTCACTGGAGCTTCTTCATTGTTTTTATTTGATGGAATTTCACCAGCAAAATAGCTAGTACAACAGTGAATGTGGAATACTCAAACTGAAAACGAGATCGCGAACTGGACCGGCAACTCCGAACAGAATCGTCGGCACGATCTCGACTCAAAAAAACTGATGAGGGGCAGCGCAGGTGTGCTTTTGGGAGGCAGATCGTGACTGGTTCCATGACTGTTTGTGCTATATTTTTGTGGAGTTCATGGCTGATTTTGGGGCTGGATTTTGGCGGTGTTTAATGGAGGAAAATGGGAGGAGTTGTGGCTGCTTTCAACTGAACTTTAACGAATAGGGGGGGAGTTGTTTCTCTGGTTTAGAGGGTGTTTGGCTAAGCTTATAAGCCGGTCAAACTGGCTTATAAGCACTTTTTGGCTTATCTACGCGTTTGGTAAAATTAAAAGTGCTTATAAGTTAAGTGCTTATAAGCCAAAAATAAGCCAAAAGCTATAAGTTGGTCTCCCCCAACTTATCAATTTTAGCTTATAAGCACTTTAAGTTTGACCAAAATATTTATTATTCTATCACTAAAATACTTATTTTTAAAACAAAACTCTTCGTATACCCAGTTCTTCAGCTGCATATTATTAATTTCAGCACTTTTATCCAAATATGTAACTACTTATTTTTTTAATCAGTTTCAGCACTTAAAAGTGCTTTTCAGCACCTAATGCTTATCAGCTACTCTAAATCAGCTAAGCCAAACGGGCTCTTAGATGGTTAAAGCAGTGAACATTTGGATGGCTGCCGCCATCTTTTTTTTCCCTCCTCTTATTTATAAAGAGGATAAAAATTAGTTATCTATTCTTGTGCAAAAGAATTATAAGTGAATATGTTGGATTGTGAGTGGGGGGGAGTGGGGAAGTGGAGAATAGGACATAGGGGTACGGGAAACGTGACTTTTTTTCTTGTTGCAAACTTTATCCATTTTTACTTCATTTAGTTTTCTTCCTTCTTTTTTTGTATAATTTTTTAAAAAAAGATGAATTAAATTATGAAAATTAACTAACATTTTTTATAATATAGGAAAACTAAATATTTACATGTACTTCAAATGGAACAATAAAAAATTCTATAGCTTACTTATAAAAAAATTTATTAAAAAAAACTAAACATTTTTTATAAATTTTCTTTTTCTTGTAAATAGAAATAAAACTTGTATTCTAAGTATATAAACACATTTTTTTGTAATTTTTAATTTTTTTTCAAATAAAATCTATTATAAGAAAGATAAAAGTTTAAAATCAATATTAGACCTAAATGAAATATTTACATTAAAATAATATAGAATTCGGGTGTGGTCAAAAATTGATTGCACACTGACTTTCACAAAGTTTCTTCTGACTACTAAAACCTTCTTTCTATTGTTTACCAAACTCTTTCAAAGTCATCATACACTCTCACATTACTCCTAGAATATTAGGTTTTGCCCCTCTGGCATGTGTACTGCCTTGAGATCCTTGAGATCTCTCTAAACTCTGGCATGTCAGAGCTGGCCTTTCCACACTGCACCTAAATCAGTTATTATTTGAGAAAAGGTCTAGGTGTGAGCACTGCCCGAGATCCTTGAGGTCCTTAGGGAACGCTGACACACCTAGACATGATATTGTCTATGGACTCTGGCATTTGAGGCTATTGGAGGCTTGGGAAGTCATTTGGCCTGCTTCAGGCTCCCTATAGTTAACTTCTTCTTTTTCTTTAATTGTTTATGTAATTTATTCAGCTGATCTGTAATAATTATTTGTAAACAACGTTGGGGTGAGTGAAAAGGGGGTGGGCAATTATATATATTGGGTAAATCGGATAGATACCATGCCTATAGGATTGTGTTAATGCATTTGCTATGTTTACTTTACTTCCACGATATTAGAAACCATGCTTATAGGATCTAAATGGCTCTAATAATAGAAATCTTGCCAATATGGTTAAAATCAGCCTTATAATTAGATATCATGCATGTAGAGATAAAGTAATTAAAGTTCAGTTTTTTGCTACAACATGTATTCACATTCGTCTTCATAGATATCATGCCTATAAGTTCAAGAGCCAGCTTTAATAACTAGATACCATGCCTATAGGGATTAAAATTAGCTCTAATAGAAATCATGCCTATAGGACTTAAAATCATTTTAGTCAAACAATTCGGTTTAATTCATGTTAGTTCATTCTGAATTGGTTTAATCAACTCTCCGTTTCTTCAATACATTTTTCTCAAACAGTGCCTTAATTAATACCGCTAGAAAACATGTCTATAGGATCTCAAGTCGTCTGTTTTAAAAATTGTTCACTATTTTACTGTATTCCTAATCAATATAGATACCATGCTTTCAGGACATCGGTGTTATGCGCTTAGGCAAGCCTCTAAGGCGATTTAAATTCTGCAACTATGAAACTGTGCTTTGTTATTTAAAACTGATCAGATTTAATAGGTCTAAATCAGTAGGCAAGCTAAATAGGATTTTTACACTTTGTCCTGATTCAATATTGTATAATCCCTGCTCACCTAAATATCATGTTTTAGGATTTTCTCTTAAATACTTGACTGTTATCTGAAGACGTGCATTTACTTGTTATATTTGTGGAGGTGACTGTGAGCCTTTAATTTGTTCTCTTCAAATGCAGTCCTAATTGCTCTTGATTGACGCCTAGACTTTTATCCTTTTAAAACCTTAGGAAGGTCTAGAACTGTCCAAAAGTAGAGGTCCTAAAATACCTCCAGGGCCACGAGGAAGGGACGGGTAGTGCACACATAGGACATTTTCAAGGTTGCTAGAGCGCTTTAGGCTATGACCAAGGGGGAATTGGGTAGTGGGGATATGATGACTACGCACTTATGTCACGTGTAGCCCCTCATTGAGGAGTGATTACCGAGCATTGCATGGGGTGATCCGGTAGACTAACAAACCTAGGACCCTTCTTCCCGATGTTTAAACTTTACTTTTTCCCTGTACATGCAATTTGTTCAAATCTTTTCTTTGTCTCATTACTTGAGTAACACAATATCCAAAACATGCCTTTATTTGCAAGAACGTATTAAAATTATTTATTGGTCAAAAGGTCTAATTCACATAAGTATAAGTTCGGTCGGGACCCACCGTTATGGACCAAGAAGGGTGCCTAACACCTTCCTCTCAAGGTTATTTCGAGCCCTTACTCTAAATCTCTGGTAATGCAAACTAGTCAAAGAGTTAATCACTCTAGGTGCCCTAACGCACCATAATCCGTTAGGTGGCGACTCTTAAAAATACCCAAAAGAAAATGAGTTATTACCCCCATAATGTCGAAACCCGGACTTCTCTCTCTCCGCGGAGGGAAAAAAGGGGGCGCGAGAGTTACAACCTTAAACTATTTGTGGTCTTAATTTACCCCCCTCTACTTGGAGTTTT
>NW_017671727.1:80160-110609 GCF_001879085.1 Nicotiana attenuata | reverse complement strand
TGAGACGCCACTTAACCCCCTCCCCCCCTCCCCCCTCCGCCCTTCCCATGGACGCTGATGTGGCCAAGAGTGTGGGTGCACTCTCTTTTAAGCGCGTGGGAGTGAAGAAAAATTGAAAAACCAGCTTCCAAATAGGTTATTTTTTAACTTCTAATTGTCATATAGTCATATATAATGATTTATTTGTTACAACTATGTATTTCTTCTGGCTTCATCATAACATGCAATGTGGACTTTACTCTGACATTTGTTACTTTAATTTCTTCTAAGATATAATGTTTATTTGTTCCAACTGCATATTTCTTTTTTTTTTATTTTGGCCAATTTGTAAAACATTTGGTAGGAACTCATCATTTTAGCCAAATAAAAACTTTTAGCAAATTTAATGGAGTAGCAATTGTGTACATTTCCTGTTTTCTTTCTTTATATATAATGTCTATTTATATTAATAGTGTATTTTATTTTAGAGTCAAACGAATAAAAAAAATTGGCCATAACTCCATTATTTCTTACCAAATAAAACAGGTATAGCCAAAATAATAAACTTGCAATTGTACACCTTTTTATTTCTTCTTTTGATGCAATGACTATTTATTTCAATTGTGTATTTTTATCTTTTCAGGTAAAATTTTTAAACATAATTATAAAAAATTATAGTAAAAATAATAAATTTCAAACCATGCATTTTTATAACTTATTAGATGTATTGACTATTTATTTCAATTGTATAAATCTTTATTTTCAGGTCAAATTCAAAAAAAAGAATAACTAAAACTTTTTTATTTTTAGCCAAATAAAATAAATAGCCTAAATAATGTAGTTCTATCCAAGTTTTATTACACATTTTATTCGACAAAAATTATCTAAGAAAGCGATATATTTAAAAAGGTAATATAATTTATTTTTAAAAAATACCACATAGATAGAAAAATTCACGTGGCAGGCGAGTGCATGCCACTTTCTTGGGATGAGATCGTCCAAGGGGCTAACAGCTATCGAATAACCAAGTATGGAGGGGGAGGATTAATTAAGACCATAGATAATTCAAGGACGTAATCAATAATGCGTGCCAAGTTTAGGAGAGTTTTAAGGTATTTTGCCTAAAATATAACTGTGACATACAAAAGAGTTCACCCTGTATAAAAAGAGATAATAGTCTAAAAACTAGGCTGCTAAATATATGAATTTCATTCAAATTGGATTTTGAATGAGCAAAAAACATTTAACCCATCTAATTTGAATCATCATGGTGATCAAATCATCTGGCCAATCCATATATGTTGCATTAATTGATGGATATTCAAAAAGAGTACAACTTCTTGCTTACCCACTTCTTTAATACAGGGTTTCAAGTCCACAGTTACACTCAGCTGGCTGTGGAGTTCAATTTTTAATTATTGCGACGCGTAATATAGAATACTAAAAAATAATCATAATTGAAATACATAAACTTTCCACTATGAATTTTGTCGTACGACTAGGAATGGTTTGAATGTCAACAACAAGCCAATTGCTTCAATCAAATTCAGCAAAAAGAAAACCACCTGATTACCTGCATTTGAGTAGAACATAATAGAAATAAAGATAGGAGAAAGCAAAGAGCAAAGCATGTAGAGGCGATAATAACTGCAGTATAGAGGGTACATGTTGAGTTCCCACATCGATGAGCGATGGGTTACTTGGTCTCCTTATATGGTCTTGGCCAATCCTTACCTATGAGCTAGCTTTTGGAGGTCCAAGGTCCATTTTCTTATCACGGTATTAGAGCAGGTCCATCCCCAATTCACTAAAGGCTCCCATCTTATATTGTCCATGGCTGAGATGTCTAGTCCGGAGCAGTCCCCAAATAAATTACTACGGGCAGTATATTATGAAATGTTACTTGCTCGGGTTCCCAACATATTTGAATAATACTGACCTTAGTTTCCATATTTTTTTACACGTAAGGAAAAAAAAATTTACCTCTATATATTATGTTTTGAAACTCCTTAACATAGGCCAAAAGCATAGCTTAGTGGTCGAAGGGGTTCAAAACCTTTTATAAGATCATTGGTTCTATTCCAACTAGCTATAACCTTTTTAATTTTTTCCTTTTCCTGAACCCCCTTGGCAGTAATCCTACCTCTGCCACTGTTGTGTCAAAATTTCACAGCAATAATAATTTGTTGCATCTAGGCAAAACCCACCACCCATTCCAAACACCAAAGGCACTAGAAAATCCTAGCTATTGTAGAAATATGATTTGGGAAATGAGTTTGATCATTACCTGGGAGGAAGGAAGCATCAAGCCTTTTTTGCGCCCAAGAGAAGCTGCACAACACAAAAAAAAAAGGTGACAACTTTAGCTGTAAAAAGCAGATACATGTTTCTATTTCTAAAGCAAAGCCAGGTAGCCTGCGAGTTCTCAAGCAAAGATGTGAAACACACATAATTTCCCAACCCTGCTATCATTAACAGAAAAAGATGTTGGGCTATTTGCATATTTGGCTTCAGGACCAAAACTGAAAGAGTAATACTAATAGGCCCAAATGTATATTTATGTATATAACTTTGTTATAGCTCTTTCCTATTAATTGATTTGTTGGACTGATATTGTAATGGACCGTATCCGGGTTTGTATATAAAGCAACAGGACCAACTCAATTGAGTTGACCGACTTATTTCTCAACTTCATTTTTCTGTTCATCTGAGTTCTCTCTGGAGAGAACATTCTAGAACTTAATCTCCATTGATGAAAACCTTCAATTTCTTCCAATTCTAGTTGTTAACATGGTATCAGAGCACGGATTTCGTTAGTCCCTACTTATATGCGTCGTCCGATTCTGCAATTGTTCGATTTGGTGAATTTTTTTTGTGTTTGTCGAAGATCCAGGGTTCAATGAATCGAGAAGGTTTCAAGGTGGTTTTGATGCGGATTTTCTCCTTACTATCAACGAAGCACTCTGATTTGGAGATCATGTGGAGTTTTGTTCGAGTTTTCAACCTTGTTCGAAGAACCTAGGGTTTTTCTATCAGACCTAGGTTTTTACACCACTGAAGGCCTTTGCTTCTTCAGGTCACGAAGAAGACCGGTAACCTCGTTCCCTAACTGTTTGGTTTCCTTATTGCATGAAAGAGTACTGAATTGATATTATCTGGTTGATATGGGTAGTCTTAATCCTCCTATGAGTTCTTCATGTGTTTACACACCTGAACCATCTTCCCCGTTATTTCTCCTTTCTTCTGATGTTCCTGGAGTTTCTCTTATGGCTGTACCGTTTTCGGGGAATGGTTTTGGGGGTTGGAAGCGTAGTATGATTATTTCGTTATGTGCTAGAAATAAAATTAGTTTTATTGACGGGACCTGTGTTAGGCCTCCTGAAAATTCCCCTCAGTTTAGGCAATGGGACCATGGCAATAATATATTCATATCGTGGTTGACCAACTCACTCTCACCAGACATAGCTGAGAGTGTACAGTACTCAGATACTGCTGAGAGCATATGGAAAAAGCTTAATAATAGACATGGGACAGTAAATGGAACTAAGGTGTTTGAATTAAAAAGAGAACTAGCATCCACATATCAGGGATCTTTTGATATTCCTTCTTATTTCAACAAACTTAAGAAAATATGGGATGAATTAGAGGCTATACGTAGTAGTCATGCACACTCTTGTAATTGTGCTGCTAAAGAGGGTCTACAAAAGGAAAGAAAAGAGGACAAAGTACATCAGTTTCTTATGGGATTAAACGAGGTTTATGTGGGTGTTAGAAGCAATCTATTGATGATGCATCTTTTACCTTCTCTTGATTCTGTCTATAACATTCTTCTACAAGATGAAAAACAAAAACAAATTACTACAAAATCCATAATCTGCCTCTTTCAATGCTAGTTCCAATAATATCAAATTTACTCAATCACAGCCACAACAAAAACAGTACAGCCAGAGGGTATTTTTTGATCAATCTAAGTCTGGCTTCTTCTGTAAGTATTGCAAGAAGACAGGGCACCTGAT
The DNA here is from genome assembly GCF_001879085.1 of Nicotiana attenuata. NCBI lineage: Eukaryota > Viridiplantae > Streptophyta > Magnoliopsida > Solanales > Solanaceae > Nicotiana > Nicotiana attenuata. Next base: position 106,614 of record NW_017671727.1, on the reverse strand, counting down.
TGACAAATGTTACAAACTTAATGGATTTCTCCAAAATTTTAAATTCGCCAAAGGCAGAAAACCAGCTGCAAACATGGTAGATCTGAACTCTCTACTCCACAAATTTTTTTTGCCAATTCTGTTTCAACCTCTACTGAGAATCAGGCAGAACAAGGATTTGTGGTACATGGAGTGACTCAGCAGCAGTATGCTCAATTGATATCCTTGCTTCAACAGACTCACATTTCTGATTCTAGACCTTCTCTCAACACTAAGTTCTGCTAATTTTGTTGGTACTTTACTGCCTAAGACTGTTGTATATAGTTTTAATTCTACTTTACTGAGTAAATCAGATTCCTTAACTTAGATAGTAGATTCAGGTGCATCTGACCATATGACTTCCAATAAAGAATATCTCATTAATATCACACCCTTACCCATTCCTTTTCTTGTTTCCCTACCAAATGGATACTGTCACACCTCCTTTTTCACTACACCCCCTGAAGGAGTATAATAAAGGGAGTTTTTTTCAATTAAAGGACAGTCGAACCGGGATTATTTGTTAAAAGATTCAGAGTTGCTACTTAGGAGATTTATGGTGTCCCAAGTCACGGATTCAATATACCGAATCGAGGAAAGGGTTGACTCTGTATTACAGTCCGCGAACCAAAAATCCGGGTAAGGGATTCTATTAACCCGGGAGAAGGTGTTAGGCATTCCCGAATTTCGTGGTTCTAGCACAGTCGCTCAACTGTTATTATTGACATAATTATCTGATTTTAGTACATGTTTAAAACCTATGTGCATTTTTACTTTAAACCGCTTTTATTCATTTTTAAAGAAGATTTTAACGTCGTCTAAAATATGTCTTTGGATCGCGTCACATGAAATGCACCCGCAATCCGAAACATATTTTATTCAACGTTATAAGGATTTGGATTTGGGTCACATGAAATGCACACCTCAATTTAGGAAATTAATTTTTAAAATAGCGCACCTAAAGCAACTATGCACTTTCAGGTTTGCGAGGGCCATGGAAAATTCAACTAATGGCACATCTTGCTTGATTTCAAATGATTTTACCCAATTAAAGCAAACTACGGATGTTCATGCTTTTTCCTTTCTATGCTACTTCGAGATTATTGCAAAGGCCAAAGGTTGTGGAAATTCTTTTTGGATCAACGCAGATAAAACTAATTCAAACAATCTGCTAGATCTTTGTGACATGGACCCAATACCCATAATTCAAACAGATCCACATTCCAAACAGTGCTAATTAGCAAGTAAATTACAGACTTGCTTACAATTAATAGATAATCATCATTCATAAGGGTAAACTCCCAAAATTATGGAACAGTACATTAATTTTGAAGGTTTTCACTAATTTTATAAGAAGGAATGCTCCAACACTTAAGATTGAAACATAAGACTAGATTGAATTTTTTTTTAATAATAAAAAATTGAGTGAACAAGCTTTCTGAAACCTTTAGTTTAGGCTCTTTGATTTCAAACAATTATCAGAGCAAGAATAATGAACCTATCTTACCTAAAACTTTAATAAGACTAAACAGACCCATTTTAGATGTTCCTCACGTTGAAGTTAGGCCCAGAATAGGCAGGAACGACACTTAGTTTGGAACAATATTCAACAGTCAAGAACAAAACTCCTCATATGACACTGCAGCCGTACAAGATCCAAACAAATTGAAAATCGATCCATTCCCCAAAATATGAACAAGCTATTGAAAGAGACTAACAATCACAATGGCTAGAAAACATGTCAAATTCTATATAAAAACAGATCTGAAGGTTGTTTACAGAGGACATACCAAGCTTCTCAAGGAGTTAGAATCAGAAGAAAGAAGACGAATAAAGCTGCAATCGGTCAATTTGAAGCTCAACCAACAATCTCGACAGCAACGGAAACCACAAAGTTGATAAAAATTGTAGAAAAATCGGCTTTGAAAATCTGACAGCTTGAAGCTAAACCGGAAATTCTTCCAGATTTGAAACTCGTCTCTCATTTCGAAAATTCAGTGATTTTTCGAATTTCATAGATGTATGATTGCTGCTCATGTTTTCAGCTGTTGAGAATTGAAAATTTTTATTATTTTTTAGCTGCTTGTTTGAGTTCTCAACTCCTTTCCGAGTGCTTCTCAATTTCCAATTTATATCCTCATGTGTGTGTGCTTTGATATGGAGAGTAAGATGAGAGTGAGCAAGGGAGGAGAAAGGAATGACGATTGCTTCAGGGGTTAGGGTGCTCGATTTTTTTATTTTATTTTTTTTGGTTTTTTGAGAGAAATTCGAGAGGCAGAAGAAAGGTCTCTTGCGCCGTTTTTTGTCTTGGGAGCAGGGGTCTATGATCTCTTCTTTTTCTAATGTGTATATGATAATGTGTGTTTTAGGGTAATAAGAAGGGAAGGGTTAATGGGTATTTGGGTATAGCATTGGGTTGGGCAAGAAAGAAGAATATTGGGCCTTTTTTTTTAGGAATTGGCCCAAGCCAAGTATTTTAAAAGAAACAAACCTACATATATTTTTCCTAATTTCTTTTTCTCCTTTTTTTCTTTTTTTTTTAATTAATTAAAATCCTAAATTAATCTATTTTTGTAAATATTAAAATTCTTTATTTATTTTTAACATTAAAACAACTAATTAACTTAAAACTAAAGAAAAATCCTAATTTTAAAGACTAAAAGATAAATATGTAAAAATGACAATTTTTAGGATTTTTCTATGATTTAAAAATGTTAAAATGCATGAAATGCAAATAAATAAAGAAAAATTCCTAAAATTAATAAAAATTACTTTTGGTCTATTTTTTAGGAGTTATTTTTATGTAGGAAAAAAATCACGTGCTCACAATTGGTAGTGTAATGTTTCTCATGAATTATACACGACCTGATATTGCTTATGCTGTTAGTAGATTGAGTAGATATACTCATAACCCTAGTAGTGAACACTGAATGCTCTTCATCGTTTGCTAAGATATTTGAGAGGTACTATGGATTGGTGTTTGCATTTTAATAAATTTTCTGCTGTTTTAGAAGGATTTTGTGATGCAAACTAGGTTACTGACAATGATGAAGTTAACTCCACTAGTGGCTATGTGTTAACTTTGGGTGCAGGTGCTATTTCATGGAAGTCTTCAAAACAGACTTGTATAGCACGATCTNCGCGTCAAGGTTGTCGCGTTCGCATAGCTTTATTGGACTCCGAGGGCTGGGCTTGATTTTTATTCAACGCGTTTGCATAACCCAAGTCGCGTTCGCGTAGTTCACTGAACCCAGGCCTTCGCGTTCGCGTCCCTTCCTTCGCGATCGCGAAGGGCATTTTTTGGTCCCTTTATTTTTCCTTCTTCGCCAACGCATGCTCCCTTCCGCGTTCGCGATGCTTTACGGACCTGAACAGTACTTAACATTCAAAAATGAGGGTTTTGCCATTTTTAACAAAACTCAAGCTAGAGAGCTCGGGTTTGGGAGACATTTCGAGGGGTTTTCAAGAGCAACGATTGGGTAACGATTCTCTATTCCCTTATGCTTAAAACCCACTAATCTAATCACGAATTCATCTTTAAATTTCGGATTTTTGAATGAAAAATTGGTAAAACTTCATAGACCAAACTATTGTGTTTCGAGTGGGTGTTTGACCTCCGATTTGGGAGATTGTTATATGGTTGGACTCATGAGAGTACGAGGGTTCTGAAAATGAAAAAATTATTCGATTTCGAGACGTTGGCCTGAAGGGCATTTTGGTCATTTTACCTAATTTCACGTCGTAGCTTTGAATTAAATAGCAAAACCAGTTGTTTGCGATGTTATTTACAATGTGTAATTGAATTGAATAGATTTGAGCCATTTGGAGTTGGATACTCGTGGCAAGGGCGTGATTTCTAGTTGATTTTGAGCCGGTTCGAGGTAAGTGGCTTGTCTAACCTTGTGTGGGGGACCTTTCCCCTTTGGATTGTTACTTGATATTTGAGTGCCTTGTACGTCAGGTGGCAAGCGCGTACTTGAGCCGATTGATGAAAATCCGGTTTTTACTTGAGTTATTGAGATTTAGTTTCTTTCTTATTTGCCTTATTCTACTTGAAATTATAACTTGTGCTAGATTAGGAAAAACATGTTTAGCTGACTTGACTGCCTAATTGCTTAAGTTGTTTTGACTGTACTACGTGAAGCATGCTAGGCTAGTTCTATCTGTTGTTTGTCTTTCGTACTTCATTCCTTGGTATATTTCTGGCTGTGGTTGCGCATTTACATTGGAACTACGGATATGGGATTCCGGGAGCTCCCCCCCCCCCCCCATTGTCTGTTTACTTTGGGACTACGGGTTCGATTCTCGGTAGATCCCCCTGCACTTTTACTTCGGGACTGCGGGTTAGATTCCCGATAGATCCCCCTGCACATTGATGATTGGACTACGGGACGGTATCCCGGGAGATCTTTCGGTTTGGTACATGAGTTGGACTACGAGACGGTATCCCGGGAGATCCACTGGACAGTTGAGAAGAGGGCTACAGGACGGTATCCTGGGAGACCCTCATTGGTATCATTGACATTGAGCTGTATTCACTCTATGTTTACTCTGTCTTTTGTAGTTGTTATTGCCTCGTTGACCTGCCTTATCTCACTGCTGTACTTATTATTTCTGTCAGATTTTCATACTGTTAATTATTATTATTATTATATTTTGTCTCAGTAGGGCCCTGACCTTCCTCGTCACTACCCAACCGAGGTTAGGCTTAGCACTTACTGAGTACCGCTGTGGTGTACTCATGCCCTTCCTGCGCATGTTTTTCATGTGCAGATCACTAGGTACCTCTACTCAGACGCACTATCCTTAAGGCGAGGAGATACACGGAGACTTCGAGGTATATCTGCCGCGTCCGCAGACCAGGAGTCTCTATTCTGTTCCAGCTTTTAGTGTTTAACCTATTCTTCCTTTTCCTTAGTTTTTCAGATATTCTGGAGTTAGAACAATGTACTATGTTTCTGTTAGCCTGTGGTTCTCGTTAGTTTCCGGGTTTTGGGTTGATATTTTTACTTCCGCACTTATCATGAGTTGTATATGCCGAGTGGCAATTATATACCAGTTTCTTTCAGTATTCAGACTTAATTAGTTAATTTCGCAAGTTGTTAAATTGTTCCGCACTGTTAGGCTTACCTAGTTGTAGGAACTAGGTGCCATCACGACATGTTCATGGAGGGTGAACGGGGGTCGTGACAAGTTAGTATCAGAGCTCTAGGTTCATAGGAGTCACAGAACACAGGCCAGTTTATTAGAGTCTCGCTGAGCGGTACGGAGACGTCTGTACTTCTCTACGAGAGGCTATGTAACTGTTTAGGAAAAATCTTCATTTCATTTGATTTCCTTTTCGTGCGATATTTTTGGATATCAATTCTAAACATCTGATTTCTATTCTCTCACAGATGGTGAGGACACGTGCTACTCGAGATGATCAGGCACCCGTGCCCCCTACTGCAGCCGCCAGAGGCCGGGGTTGGGGGAGAGGTCGAGGACGCACACGTGGTGCAGCCAGAGCACCTGCGCGAGCCGCCGCCGAGGTACCACTAGCAGATCCAGCCGGAGCCTAGGCACCTGGCACACCTACTACTGCCATTACTACTCCAACGCTCCAGGAGACTTTAGCTCAGCTCATGAGTATGTACACCACCTTGGCTCAGGCAGGGTTGCTTCCCCTTGCTGCAGCCACATCCCAGGCCGGGGGAGGAGCACAGACTCCCGCCGTCCGCACTCCTGAGCAGCGAGTGCAGGTTGAGCAGGCTCCCGAGATTATTCCCGCACCGCCTGCAGCACCAGTTCAGCCCGAGGATGGGTCAGCTGCTTCAGAGGACGAGCAGCGTAGACTTGAGAGGTTCAAGAAATATGATCCCCCAGTGTTCAGTGGATTAGCATCAGACGATGCCTTGGGATTTCTAGAGGAGTGTCATCATATTCTTCGCAATATGGGCATAGTGAAGTCCAGCGGGGTTTCTTTCACTACTTTTCAGCTTCGGGGAGCCGCCTATGATTGGTGGCGTACTTATGAGTTGGACAGTTCGGTCGAGGCTGCTTCACTGACTTGGACCCAGTTCTCGGACATGTTCATGAGAGAGTTTGTCCCCCAGAGTCTTAGGGATGCGTGGCGCGCAGAGTTTGAGCATTTGCGCCAGGGTGCTATGACAGTTTCAGAGTATGCTATCCGCTATACCAGATTGGCCAGGCATGCACCGGCTTTGGTTGCTACAGTTCGAGAGAGAGTTCGCAGGTTCATTGAGGGCCTTATCCCGCCCATCAGGTCTAGCATGGCTCGAGAGTTGGAGATGAACATTCCTTATCAACAGGTTGTGAGCATTGCTAGGAGGATTAAGGGTATGCTCGCCAGGGAGCGAGGGGAGAGGGAGGCCAAGAGGTCTCAAGAGTCAGGTCATTACTCTGGTGCCCGTACTCCAGCAGCAGGTCGATATGGCAGAGGTTATTCGGGTCACCCTGTACATTCAGCTTTACCAGCAGCTGGCAGTACTCCAGCTCCGCCTACACCTCAGGAGCCTTACTATGCACCCCCAGTTTCTAGCGCAACTCCTGTGGGGGGTGCTTCCAAAGGTCAGTCCAGCAGGCCTAGTCCCAGTCAGTCATAGCCACCGCGTCCTCCCAGAGCTTGCTTCGAGTGTGGTGATACACGCCACACGGTTAGGGACTGCCCCAGACTTGGTAGGGGTGCATCTTCACAGACTGCTCAGCCACAGCGTGCTCCTCAGAGTTCTCAGGCCATGGTTACAGCTCCCGCTGCTACCCCACCTGCCCAGCCAGCTAGGGGTGGAGGTCGGGGAGATAGAGGTCGCCCTCGAGAGAGGGTCCGGGCCAGATATTATGCCATTCCTGCTCATACTGAGGCAGTTGCCTCCGACTCCGTCATCACAGGTATTATACTGGTTTGTCACAGAGAGGCATCGATTCTATTCGATCCAGGCTCTACTTATTCTTATGTGTCTTCTTACTTTGCTCCGCATTTGGGAGTGCCTCGGGATTCCTTGAGTGCCCCCGTTTATGTTTCTACTCCTGTGGGAGACTTTCTTGTTGTGGATCGCGTTTATCGGTCATGTTTGGTTACTATTCGTGGTTTTGAGACTTGAGCGGATTTATTGTTACTCGGTATGGTGGATTTTGACATTATTCTGGGCATGGACTGGTTGTCGCCCCATTTTGCTATTCTTGATTGTCACACCAAGACCATGACGCTGGCTATGCCAGGTGTTCCGCGTATTGAGTGGAGTGGTACTTTAGATCACACTCCCAGTAGAGTTATCTCCTTCCTTAAAGCTCAGCGTATGGTTGAGAAGGGGTTTGCCTTGTATTTAGCTTATGTGAGAGATGTCAGTGTTGATACCCTTCTGTTGATTCAGTTCTAGTGCTACGGGATTATCCCGATGTGTTTCCAGCTGACCTTCCAGGCATGCCTCCCGATAGAGGCATTGATTTGTTGCCGGGCACTCAACCCATTTCCATCCCTCCATATCGTATGGCTCCTTCTGAGTTGAAGTAGTTGAAGGATCAGTTGCAGGAATTGTTTGGCAAGAGTTTTATTTGACCCAGTGTATCACCGTGGGGTGCTCTTGTCTTGTTTGTGAAGAAGAAGGATGGTTCTATGCGTATGTGTATTGATTATCATCAGTTGAACAAGGTTACAGTGAAGAACCATTATCCTTTGCCTCGTATTGATGATCTATTTGACCAGCTTCAGGGCGCACAGGTGTTTTCTAAGATTGACTTGCGCTCGGGTTACCATCAGTTGAAGATTCGGGAGCCAGATATCCTGAAGACTGCCTTTAGGACTCGGTATGGTCATTACGAGTTCCTTGTTATGTCATTTGGGCTGACCAATGCCCCAGCAGCTTTCATGCACTTGATGCACAGTGTGTCCAGGCCATATCTTGACTCATTCGTTATTGTTTTTATTGATGACATTCTGGTGTATTCCTGAAGTCGGGAAGATCATGAACAGCACCTGAGGACCGTGCTTCAGGCCTTGAGGGAGAAGAAGTTATATGCAAAGTTTTCAAAATGTGAGTTTTGGCTGAGTTCTATGGCATTCTTAGGCCACGTGGTTTCGAGTGAGGGTATTCGGGTGGATCCGAGGAAGATAGAGGCCGTGCAGAGTTGGCCCAGGCCATCCTCAGCCACAGAGATCCGTAGTTTCCTTGGCTTGGCGGGCTACTACCGTCACTTGGTGGAGGGATTTTCATCGATTGTGGCCGCTATGACTAGATTGACCTAAAAGGGTGCCCCATTTCAGTGGACAGAGGAGTGTGAGGCGAGCTTTCAAAAGCTCAAGATAGCTTTGACTTCAGCCCCAATCTTGATGTTGCCTACCGGTTCGGGGTCTTATACTGTCTATTGTGACGCCTCGAGAGTTGACCTTGGAGCGGTGTTGATGCAGGACGGTAGGGTAATTGCCTACGCGTCCAGACAGTTGAAGATACATGAAAAGAATTACCCTGTCCACGACCTTGAGTTAGCTGCTATTGTTCATGCCTTGAAGATCCGGTGTCATTATTTGTACGGAGTGCCTTGTGAGATCTATACTGACCATCGGAGTTTGCAGCACTTACTCAAGCAGAAGAACCTGAATATGCGTCAGAGGAGATGGTTAGAGTTGTTGAAGGATTATGATATCACTATCCTGTATCACCCGGGCAAGGCCAATGTGGTGGCAGATGTCTTGAGTCGCCGGGCGGAGAGTTTGGGTAGTTTGGCATATTTACCAGCTTCAGAGAGGCCTATGGCGATGGATGTTCAGGGCTTAGCCAGCCAGTTTATGAGGTTGGACCTTTCGGAGCCCAGTCGGGTTCTAGCCTGTATGGTTTCCCTGTCTTCCCTATTTGATCGTATCAGGGAGCGGCAGTATGATGACCCTCATTTGTTTGTCCTTAAGGACAAGGTTCAGCAGGGAGATGCTAGAGATGTGACTATCGGAGATGACGGAGTATTGCGGATGCAGGGCCGGATTTGTGTGCCCAATGTTGATGGCCTTCGAGAGTTGATTCTAGCAGAGGCCCATAGTTCGCGGTATTCCATTCATCCGGGTGCCGCGAAGATGTATCAGGACTTGAGGCAGCACTATTGGTAGAGGCGAATGAAGAGAGATATAGTGGGTTATGTGTCTAGATGCCTTAACTGCCAGCAGGTAAAGTATGAGCACCAGTGCCCGGGTGGGTTGCTTCAGCAGATAGAGATTCTGGAGTGGAAATGGGAGCGCTTCACCATGGATTTTGTATCTGGGCTCCCATGGACCTTGAATAAGTTTGATGCCATTTGGGTCATTGTGGATCGATTGACCAAGTCCGCCCATTTCATTCCAGTGTGTACCACCTATTCATCGGAGCGGTTGGTGGATATTTATATCCGGGAGATCGTCCGTCTGCATGGTATTCCAGTTTCTATTATTTCGGACAGAGGTACTCAGTTTACATCGCGGTTCTGGAGAGCCGTGCAGCAGGAGTTAGGTACTTGGGTGGAGTTGAGCACAGCATTTCACCCCCAGACGGACGGACAGTTCGAGCGCACTATTCAGATTCTTGAGGATATGCTCCGTGCGTGTGTGATTGGCAGAGTTTGCTTATAACAACAGTTATCAGTCCATCATTCAGATGGCGTCGTATGAGGCTTTATATGGTAGGAGGTGTAGATCTCCGGTGGGTTGGTTTGAGCCGGGTGAGGCCAGGCTATTGGGTACAGAGTTGGTTCAGGATGCATTGGAGAAGGTTAAGGTGATTCAGGATAGACTCCGTACAGCCCAGTCCAGACAGAAGAGTTACGCGGACAGGAAGGTTCGTGATGTTTCATATATGGTTGGTGAGCGGGTTCTGCTTCGGGTCTCGCCTATGAAAGGCGTCATGAGGTTTGGGAAGAAAGGAAAGCTGAGTCCGAGGTTTATTGGCCCTTTTGAGATCTTGAGGCGAGTTGGGGAGGTTGCTTATGAGCTTGCCTTACCTCCCAGCTTAGCCGGAGTTCATCCGGTATTTCATGTTTCGATGCTTCGGAGGTGTCACGGTGATCCGTCGCACGTGTTGGATTTCAGTTCAGTCCAATTGGACAAGGATCTATCCTATGTTGAGGAGCCAGTGGCTATTTTGGACAGGCAGATCAGAAAGTTGAGGTCGAAGAACATAGCTTCAGTGAAGGTTCAGTGGCGGGGTCAACCGGCCGAGGAGGCGACCTAGGAGACCGAGCAGGATATGCGCAACAGTTACCCTCATCTTTTTGATACTTCAGGTATGTTCTCTATGCTTGTTCGAGGATGAACTAATGTTTAAGTGTAGGAGGATGTGACGACCCGGCCGGTCGCCTTAAGAATTAACGCCCCGATCCCCTATTAACTGCTTCCCCTAAGTTCATTTCTGCTATTTTGGTTTTCCGGGACGTTCGGTGTTGGGTTTCGGAGAGTTTTGGGACACTTAGTCCCTAAATGAGAGCTTAAGTGTTGAAAAATGGTCCGTAGTCGGAACAGTGTGAAGACGAACTCGGAATGGAAATCCGATGGTTCTGTTAGCTCCGTTAGGTGATTTCGGGGTTGGGAGCATGTTCGGAATGTATTTTGGAAGTTCGTAGCTCATTTAGGCTTGAAATGCCGAAGTTTGAATTTTTTAAGTTTCCGGTCCGATAGTGAGTTTTGATCCGATGGTCGGATTGGAATTTCGGAAGTTGCAGTAGCTCCGTCATGTCATTTGGGATGTGTGTGCAAAATGTCAGGTCATTCGGACGTGTTTTGGTTAGGTTTTTGATCGAAAGCGTGTTTTGATGGAATTTGAAGTTCTTAGGCTCAAATCATTGATAAATTCGAGTTTCCGGCATTATTTTAGGTGGTTTAAGGATTGGTACAAGTTTGAATGATGATATGGGATATTTTCGTAGGTTTGGTTGAGGTCCCGGGGGCCTCGGGAGTGTTTCAGATGCTCAACGGAGCATTTTGGAGTTTGAAAATGTTGCAGAAAATCCTTCAGCTGTGCAGGTCCCAAATCCTTCTTCGCGTTCGCGGTACCCTCCATGCGTTCGCGTAGCTTTGGTCTTCTTCCTCTTCGCGTTTGCGTCCTCCTCCAGGCGTTCGCGTAGAGTAATTCTGGAGGAGGACAAGTTTTCTTCATTGCGTTCGCGATTAGTGCTCCGCATTCGCGAAGCTTCACATATTCCTTAACCGCGTTCGCGTCAGGGCTGTTGCGTTCGCATAGCTGTATTGGACTCCGAGGGCTGGGCTTGATTTTTATTCAACGCGTTCGCATAACCCAAGTCGCGTTCGCGTAGTTCACTGAACCCAGGCTTTCGCGTTCGCGTCCCTTCCTTCGCGATCGCGAAGGGCATTTTTTGGTCCCTTTATTTTTCCTTCTTCGCGAACGCGTGCTCCCTTCCGCGTTCGCGATGCTTTACGGACCTGAACAGTACTTAACATTCAAAAATGAGGGTTTTGCCATTTTTAACAAAACTCAAGCTAGAGAGCTCGGATTTGGGAGAAATTTCGAGGGGTTTTCAACAGCAACGATTGGGTAACGATTCTCTACTCCCTTATGCTTAAAACCCATTAATATAATCACGAATTCATCTTTAAATTTCGGATTTTTGAATGAAAAATTGGTAAAACTTCATAGACCAAGCTATTGTGTTTCGAGTGGGTGTTTGACCTTCGATTTGGGAGATTTTTATATGGTTGGACTCGTGAGAGTACGAGGGTTCTGAAAATAAAAATTATTCGATTTTGAGACGTTGGCCTGAAGGGCATTTTGGTCATTTTACCTAATTTCACGTCGTAGCTTTGAATTAAATAGCAAAACCAGTTGTTTGCGATGTTATTTACAATGTGTAATTGAATTGAATAGATTTGAGCCATTTAGAGTCGGATACTCGTGGCAAGGGCGTGATTTCTAGTTGATTTTGAGCCAGTTCGAGGTAAGTGGCTTGTCTAACCTTGTGTGGGGGACCTTTCCCCTTTGGATTGTTACTTGATATTTGAGTGCCTTGTACATCAAGTGGCGAGCGCGTACTTGAGCCGATAGATGAAAATTCGGCTTTAACTTGAGTTATTGAGATTTAGTTTCTTTCTTATTTTCCTTATTCTACTTGAAATTATAACTTGTGCTAGATCAGGAAAAACATGTTTAGCAGACTTGACTGCCTAATTGCTTAAGTTGTTTTGACTGTACTACGTGAAGCATGCTAGGCTAGTTCTATCTGTTGTTTGTCTTTCGTACTTCATTCCTTGGTATATTTCTGGCTGTGGTTGCGCATTTACATTGGGACTACGGATGTGGGATTCCGGTAGCTCCCCCCCCCCCCCCTTGTCTGTTTACTTTGGGACTACGGGTTCGATTCTCGATAGATCCCCCTGCACTTTTACTTTGGGACTGCGGGTTAGATTCCCGATAGATCCCCCTGCACATTGATGATTGGACTACGGGACGATATCCCGGGAGATCCTTCGGTTTGGTACATGAGTTGGACTACGAGACGGTATACCGAGAGAACCACTGGACACTTGAGAAGAGGGCTACAGGACGGTATCCTAGGAGACCCTCATTGGTATCATTGACATTGAGCTGTATTCACTCTGTGTTTACTCTGTCTTTTGTAGTTGTTATTGCCTCGTTGACCTGCCTTATCTCACTGCTGTACTTATTATTTCTGTCAGATTTTCATACTATTAATTATTATTATTATTATATTTTGTCTCAGTAGGGCCCTGACCTTCCTCGTCACTACCCAACCGAGGTTAGGCTTGGCACTTACTGAGTACCGTTGTGGTGTACTCATGCCCTTCTTGCGCATGTTTTTCATGCAGATCATCCAGGTACCTCTACTCAGGCGCACTATCCTTGAGGCGAGGAGATACACGGAGACTTCGAGGTATATCTGCCGCGTCCGCAGACCAGGAGTCTCTATTCTGTTCCAGCTTTTAGTGTTTAGCCTATTCTTTCTTTTTCTAAGTTGTTTAGATATTCTGGAGTTAGAACAACGTACTATGTTTCTGTTAGCCTGTGGTTCCCGTGAGTTTCCGGGTTTTGGATTGATAATTCCGCACTTATCATGAGTTGTATATGCCGAGTGGCAATTATATACCAGTTTCTTTCAGTATTCAGACTTAATTAGTTATTTTTCTCAAGTTGTTAAATTGTTCCGCACTGTTAGGCTTACCTAGTTGTAGGAACTAGGTGCCATCACGACATGTTCATGGAGGGTGAACGGGGGTCGTGACATTAAGGTATTAATTCCAAAATCCAAAAAGATTTTCTGTTGAGGTGTTTCTTTGAAAAATTAGTGCAAAATGAAAAAAAAGTTTTTTTAATTTCATTAGAACTTTAGGATATTGTACATAGAAGAAACAAAAACATACTTTATCTTTGTTTAGCATTAGAATTTCTTCTTTAGCCAATCAAAATTGAAATCCAAAAATATTTTGTTTCATCTTTTTGTTTCGAAATCTTGCGTCAGGATATCAAATGAGAATTCAAAATATTTTTCTGTGGTTTATTCTTTAGATTTTCTTCCTAAAAACAAAAACAAAAGAATAAAAAAATATTTTTCTCTTCTAGGGGTTTTCCTTAATAATTTCCCGTAGAGTGCTTGTTTCAAAAAGAAAAAGAAGCAAAAAATATATATGATCGTTAAGCTTGAGCTTAGAATAGGTTATAGAACATTAAGTGTAGAAAATTCAAAAAAAAATTGCTTCTTTTATTTCTCTTTTCTCATCGGAGTGGTCATTAAGGTAATAAAAAAATGTTAGTTTGTTTATTTTATTCCCGATCTTCCAGAACTACACAAAGATCTGATTCATCCGGGGTCATGATACGTAGGCAACCTACGTAGGGTTCGATCGAATTATTTTTTATTATTATTAAAAGAACAAAAAAAGAAGAAAAAAGGGAAAAGATAAAAAGGAAAAAGAGAGAAAAAGAAAGAAAAGATGGTGAAATTGTGGGAGGTGAGAAATGAGAAGGAAGAAAAAGAGTGATAATTAGAAGGAAAAAGAGGAAGGAGAAATGAGCGAGCTAAAGAAGGGCGAGGAAAGAAAAGAAAGGAGAGAAGTTGAAATGAACAAATTGGGATGATGCCAACTGACCTTTGTACCCTCGAAGTCATTTTAGAACCGATAATTGTGGCTAGGTGCATTGCACGTAAAGTGAAATTATCTTATTCTAAATGCCCTAACGCTAACGTGATGGCTTCATTTTGTTTTGTTCATGGCAAAAAAGGTGGTTGGCTTATGGTTTTAAAGTGGTAACTCTTCTCTACAACACAAAGACAAAAGGCAATGGCAGACAACAATAGAACTGAGTTGGTTGATACCGGTGCCCGAAAGCAGTTGGTTGAACGGGATAATGGGTTGGTTGAAGAGGTACGGATGTTAAGACAACACATGGCAGACATGTATCAGGCCTGGATGACTGGGAAGGCACCACCCCCGCCACCACCGATTTTTCCAGATGTTGCCCTTACCCAAATTCCGGGCACAATGCCAGACGATCCTCCATACTCTCCAGATACACCTGCTTATCGTTGCTTTCCCAACCGTCCTAGTAGCTCCATCACTCACCCTCCAATTACCTCTCCCCAAAATTGTCCTCCTGTCATGTCCACTATCCCCAACAATGAATACCCATTCGAAGCTCATGATGCCCAATTTTACCCCTCAAAGGTTGCCCACAAGGTCCCTGATTCATACAAGAAGAGCCCCCGGGATGAGCTTCATGCTGAAAATAAAAAGGTTACAGGAAGAGAAGGGCGAGATGGGATGCCCAGAAGGCTGAAAGGCACAGAACAATCTTTAAAGAACAAGCGAAGAATGGAAGGCTAGGGTAGCATGACTTACAAAGAACTATCTGTGTCCCATGACGTCCGCCTGCCCGCGGGGTTCAAAGTGCCAAAGTTTAAATTGTATGATGGGTGTGGAGATCCGGTAGCCCACCTGAGGGTCTATTGCAATGAAATGAGAATGGTTGGAGAGAAAGATGACTTAATGATGGCATATTTCAGTGAGAGCCTGACTGGGGCAGCCTTGGACTAGCATACTCGTCAAGATGTTGGTAGGTGGCATACATTGGGTGATCTGGCTCAAGATTTTGTGCGAAGCTTTCAATACAAATCAGGCGACACCCCAAACCGCTCCTCCCTATCTAAAATGGAAAAGAAGCCGGAAGAAAGCTTTAGGAAATTTGGGCTCAGATGGAGGGAGCAAGCTGCTCGAATCAGTCCCCCGATCTTTTCCTACAGGCCCAGGGACCCACCTACTTCAGTCATTTGATCCCGGCCTTGGGAAAGCCTTTCAACGATGTGTTAAAAATGGGGGAGCTAGTAGAAGAAGGAATCAAGTCAGGCAAAATCGTGAGTTGTTCGAAAGACATTCAGAACATTCCAGTAAGCTTGGGTGGAAGAAAGAGAAACAGAAAAGATGATCTGATGGGCTTTCCTAATCAACACTTCCAGCCTCGACATCGTCCCTGTGGATATCCTTGTGCATCAGATGACCCTCCCCGATGCTACTTCTCTCTACAGAACTCCCAAAGTCGCACATAACTTTCCCAGTACCCAGCTCTACAAAATGCCTATCTACCCCCACGAGCCTACCGAATTTCCGGCCCAACCAAGCATTTAAAAACGAGAGGTTATGGAAGAAGAAAACCTTCACTCCATTGGGAGAGTCATATGCCAGTCTGTTCCAGAGGCTAAGGAAATTGGACATGTTGAAGCCGACACAGATAAAAATGCCAAACCCTCTTCCAAAGAAGTTTGATTTTTCCCAAAGGTGCGCATATTGCTCAGAATGCCCCGGGGCATGACATAGAGAAGTGTTGGAATCTGAAGAATGCGATCCAGAAGCTTATTGATGCAGGCGACATTGTCGTGCAAAATCCAGATGTAGCAGACATTAGCCGAAGTCCATTACCTGTGCATAATGAGACGCATATGGTAGGCATGATTTATTTTGAAAAGGAATGTGAGAATTCTTCTGGGAGCCTCGGAGGTCCAAGGGCTACCAAGCTTTCAGCGCTATCAGAGGTTGATCTTGAGAACGAGCCGACAAAAGGAATCCAAAAGCAACTTGATAAGAACAATGTGATGAAGACTTGTGAAGTTCCTAGTATTGTTGATGCAGAATTCAGTGGCTAAGATACCGTGCTTGGTAATTGAAAAGACGCTCCATTTCTTGGTCAGCCAGAAAGGAGCTTTGGTGGCTTAGTTTGTTGTCATTTCTGTTGTCCAGGTTATTTCAGGGTTGTAATCTGGATATTGTCTTGTGACTCAAACCCTTCTATCCTTTTATTTTGTCTAGTTCCTTTGGTCGTAGTATCTCATGTAGTGTTGTCTAGGTTTGTTCTAAGGGTTGTACCCCAGTTTATTGTGCTTGTTTTTTTTCCAAACTCTTTCACCATCAGTCTAATGCAATTCTCTATTTTCTGTTATTTCTAGTCATTTCTGTTTAGTTTTTTTCTCCTCTTATAGTTCTTTTCGTGCTGGTTCTAGTGACATGACATGCATGCGTAATTCTCAGCCTGAGCTCAAAAGTTAGTTTAGTCATGAAACATTGAAAAAATTTTGAAGATGACAGGGGCACTTGAGGGAAATAAGAACAGATTTGAACACCTTGAGATCATTTGAAGCCCGAACCATGTGAAACTGGGGCAGATAAAACACAGAAAAACCCTATTGGAGTGCATCATGCCGCATCAGGTTGAAGCTAAAGGCAAGTTTGCCCGAATTGTTAGGGGCCGTTCGTGGTAAGGAAAGTGAGAGTGTTGTCCAATGGTGCTTTGTATTCAACAGATATAGAATGTGGATGCGTGGATATGGTTACCGAGTCCGGTACAATCAAAAGATGTTGCGAATGTTTTCTGTGGTTTGTTTAGCTGTGTTATTTGTACTTGGTATGTTTTGAAGATTGGAATGACGAAGGCATTTTGGTCTGCTATCTAAACACTTTATTCTTTGTTGCCCCCTTTGAGCCTTATTTATTTTCTTTCATACCCCTCTTTCGGAAAGATCAGAAACACAAGCGTAAAAGATAAGTAAAGAAAAAAGAGAAAGGGAAAGAATGAAAAGAGAGAGAAGGGAAAAAGGAAGGGAAAAAAAGAGAATGAAAAGAAAAAAAAAGGAAAAAAAAGAAAGAAAAAGAAAAAAAACAAAACAACAAAAAGAGAAAAGCAAGAAAGAAAAGAAAAGAAGAGAAAATGGAAGAAAAGAAAGGAAAAATCACAACAACAAAGTAATTTCTATGACATGAACTACGTTTGACTTGATTCCGAAAGGATACGTAGGCAGCCTCTCTCTGGGGTTCAGTCACACCAAAATAAAAATCCAAAAAGTCCCCAAGAAAGAAACTGGGGCAGAAGTTGTGGTTGTTGTGAGAAATCTGATTCCGAAAGTTGTAATTTTGAACCCATGTGTGAATTGTTTTGAGCCTTTGATACCCCTTCTTTCTAACCCTGTCCAAAAGCCCACGTTACGGTCCAAAGAAAGACCTTCTAATCAATCTTCAAGAAATGCCAGGACGAGCAGGTAAAGGTAATTCATGTTATGGGCAACACTCTGGTTCAAGCAGGAAAAATCAATAAAATGAGAGAGTCTTATTGGTGAAAACCTTCACGGGCACCGTAAGGCGACGGGAGTTGAGAGAAGTCAAAAATAAGAGAGTCTTATTGGTGAAAACCTTCACGGGCACCGTAAGGCGACGGAAGTTGAGAGAAGTAAAAAATAGGAGAGTCTTATTGGTGAAAACCTTCGCAGGCACCGTAAGGCGACGGGAGATGAGAGAAATTAAAACGAGAGAGTCTTATCGTTGAAAACCCTCACGGGCACCTTAAGGCAAAAGTGAGTTGAGAAATGAACAGATGAGAGAGGTATGTTGGTGGAAAATTGTTTCAAGGCACCGCGGGATGAACAAGGTCAAGGTTTGGGTAAAGTAATCAGGTCACGGAAATTCTGGGGCAACAAAGTATGGCAACTGAAAGTTGATTGGTTGGATAGATTGGGTTGGTTAGTCCGAAATGCATGTCATAATCATTGGTACCAGTTGTTCCAGTCAGATAAGTTCCTTTTCTTTCTCCCTTTAGCAGTCATCCGATTTTGGGTTCTTCTTATCCTTAACTCACAAAATCATTGCATTTTATTTTCTTTTGGGGTTTATGTGTCTAAGATGTTTCAATGTCAGTCTTGTTCAAAGCAAGTGGAAAAGGATTTCAAAGTTCACTACCAACTTCCAAAATTGTAAAGCACAACGTGGTCAGAGCATGACAAAAGAAAACATGATGTAAGGTGGGATACAGAGAATCACCGGAAGTTTCATCGGTGGAATGATTTGGTGATGTCGTGGGAAATGCAAAGGTTCAGACAAAGGGATCAGAGTTGTGAAACAACAGCATGGGTATAGAACACTTGGGTCGTCAAAGGTCAGGGGGTTTGAAAGCCAGTCAGAAAGTCAAAGCGATTCAGGGCCAGGTCGGGGAAGCCAGTCAAAACAAAACAATGCAGCGGAAAGATCTTCAGCAAGAATGCCATCAGCTAACCACTGTTTTAAACTGACAAAATGTTCTTTGCTTGAAACAAGGGCAGAAAAATTCGTTTGTTTCGGAGGAACTCTCCGCAAGGAAAAGCAAGCACCAAAACAGGTTTGACTATAAATTTTCAGGACCCTCCTAGAAAATGGGACGTAGCTTAAATTTCAAAACAATCATGAGTAGCCTAATTTAGCATAAATGTACCCCAAAGGAATATAAGTTGGTTCCGAAGTTTGCATGTTTAAGATAGGATTCAATTAGGAGTTTTCAGGACCCTCTTGGATAATGGGACGTAGTTTTAAGGTCTGCCTAGATAACATGATATAGTGGAAGTCGTACCTTCAGTAGATACAATTTAGGTTCAAAATTGTCTTTTAATTAGAAGTTGTCAGGACCCTTCTGGATAATGGGACGTAGTTATAAGACCTTCTTAGATAACAAGATTTAGCGGAAGTTACACCTTTAGATTTAAAACTGTCTTTTAATCAAGAATTGTCAGGACCCTCCTGGGAGTAGTTTAAGACCTTTTAGACAACAAATGTAGTGGGAGTAATACCTTTAGAGGATATAACTTAGGTTCGTAATTGTTAGGAGTTGTCAGGACCTCCCTGGATAATAGGACTTAGCTTTTAAATTCTTAGTAATAGTTGGTAGAATAATTCAGTTTAACACTCACCCATGTGCCCAGCTACCAAATTGGGGCGGAAAAATTTCTTTGTTTTTGTCTATTTTTGTTGAAATCAGGTACCCGTTCGGAGAACAGGGAGAAGTAATTCAAGTTGCAGCAGTCAGGAGCCCGCCTGGAGAACAGAGGCATACGTTTCAAGTTTCACCAGTCAAGAGCCAGCCTGGAGAACAGAGGCATACATTTCAAGTTTCAGCAATCAGGAGCCCGCCTGGAGAACAGAGGCATACATTTCAAGTTTCAGCAGTCAGGAGCCCTCCTGGAAGAACAAGAGGTATTACAATTCAAGTTTTAGTTTTCAAATTCTTATTAATATCTGGTAATATGTGCCCAGCTATCAAACTGGGGCAGAAACGTTTCTTTGTTTTTGTCTATTTTGTTGAAGTCAGGAGCCCGCATGGAGAACAGAGGAATACATTTCAAGTCAGCAGTTAGGAACCCGCTTGGAGAACAGAGGCATACATTTCAAGTTTCAGCAGTCAGGACCCCGCCTGGAGAACAGAGGCATACATTTCAAGTTTCAGCAGTCAGGAGCCCGCCTTGAGAACAGAGGTATTACAATTCAAGTTTTAGTTTTCAAATTCTTATTAATATCCGGTAATGTGATGCCCAGCCACCAAACTGGGGCAGAGAATTTTCCTTGTTTTGTCTATTTTGTTAAAGTCAGGAGCCCGCCTGGAGAACAAAGGAATACATTTCAAGTTTCAGCAGTCAGGAGCCCGCCTGGAGAACAGAGGATTATATTTCAAGTTTCAGCAATCAGGAGCCCGCCTGGAGAACAGAGGACTACATTTCAAGTTTTAGCGATCAAGCATCACCTAGAGAAAGGGGAAAACATCTCAGATTACAATTCAGAATGGCAACAAAGGGATTTCGCCGGGAGAATACAAGTCAACAAGGCAACAAGAAACACAAGAGCAAGTTTGAAGATATAGATAGGATCTTTTGTAATTCATAGATCATAGCTTAGTCTAGCTTCTTTTTATTTTTGACACGGTGTAATAAGGGGGTTCAGTAAGCAGTAGCAGCAGCAGCAGCCACAGTGAAACCACAGCTTCATGGTAGTCCCAACTACCAGACATTCCCGAACTACACTGACCTGATTCCTTTTTAGCCAAGGATATGTAGGCAACCTCAGAAGCAGGGTGCGTTCAACTCTTTCAAAAATGCTTCCCACGGATTATTCAAACGGGCAAAAATCGCTCGTATCCGCTCACTTATCTTTGCACGAAAACTCTTCGTGTTTCCGAGCAAAGAGGGGCAGTTGTGAGCACGTGATTTTTGCCCTATATGAATTACTCCAATAATTTCAAAAAATAATTCCTTTTGATTTTTTGCAATTTTGTGGATTTTCGTGGCATTTTTTGTTAATTGTTTGCATTTGTTTGTGCATTTTAATTAGTGAAAAATACAAAAAAAAAAAAAAAGAATATATATGTTGCATTTTCATTTAGGGTTTGACTTAATTTTCGAAGAATTAATTAGTAATTAGTTATTTTATAAAAGGGAAAATCACAAAAAATAGTTCAATTTGCACTTTTGGAGTCAATTTTTTATTTTAATTGTTTTCCTTTTTAAATTTGTTAGTTGTGATAATTATCATTTAGGTTTAATTATTGTTTTAAGGATAATTAGGTTTTAGGATTTAACTAAGATTTTAGTTTTAAAAAGAAAAGAAAATGAAAAGAAATGGAGTCTCTTATTTTTTAAGACCAGATTTTGGGCCGTTTTTTTTTATTTGATTCTCTCAGCCCAAATGCAGCCCAACTGGACCCGTCCAAGACAGCCCAGATACCCGACCCAACCCGTTCTCTGATACACGCGCACAGTCAGCCAGAGACCCCCAAATCCCAAATCCATAATCTAACGTGCACTGTTCTTCTTCTCCAATGAACACGCGAACAAGCCCCAAAATTCCATCCAAATCCATGGCGAGTGAGCATCAATCCCTAACCCACGTGTCCCTCTATCTCTCCTCTTGCCGTTGCTAACGGCTTCTGACGCCAAAATTCCCTCTCCTCTCACTCGCTCATTTTTGAGACCTATCTCACGATTGGAAGCTTCTGGAGACGAAATGCTGGATGAGTGTGAGGCGTTGGATTGATTTCACTCAATTCGAGCCCCACATTCATCAAGGATTGGTCTCCAAAAGAGGCCTTATCCAATTTTGTGAGGGGACTCGGCTAAAAAAATTCAGAAAAGAAAAGTGGAAAGGATTCTAAAATTTCTGGTTTTCAGAGTTTATTTCTTTCTTCTTTGTCAAGTTCATTAAAAGTTTAAGAGAAAGTTAGATATTTTCTTTACGATCTGAGTCCTGTTTTGAGTTCGAAAGAGATGAAAAGATGAATTGAAGCTCGAGTTCGATTTTCTATTGTTGTTCCGCTGAGTTGCTGCTGGACCACGATAGGATTTGGAGTCAAAAGGTGTATCGTTGAATCTATAATTATTAAAGAAGTTCGAAATTTCAGGTTCAATCTCTTTCTCTCCTATATCTCTGTTTTAAGGTGTTATTGAGCCATGGGGATTCGTTTCTAGAATGGTATTTTCTCTGTTCAAATTTCATGTAGGAGTTGGACTTGGAATTATCATTTAGTTCCGATCCGTATTCGAAAATGATGTTTGATACATCGTTTCCTGCTAATGAATCTCTTTTCACTGGTGTGATGCGATTGAGTATGTTCATTCAATAAGAGCTGGTTTAAGTGTTCGTCTTCTATTCTTTGTGTGCTGTAACTGTTATTTTGGGGTCGAGTCATCATTTTTGAGTCAAGATTTTGTCGCTTTCAAATGAACGATGAGTTTAGCTTTGAAAATCACAAGCGAGCATGAAACTATGAAGTTACTTCTCGTTATGTGTGCTTTCCGGACTCTAAATGACCTGTTCTGTGAACACTCTTTGATTATCATATTTTGTTCTTATAAAATTAGAATTCAAAGAGTTCTTTAGTTTTATCTTTCCTTTGATTTCATAACCATATTTGCACGTTCTGCTGGTTGAAAGTATGAGTTTACCTCTGCACCCAAATTTTGGGACTGTCATCGAGTGTAGATTAATTGATAGCGACTGTTAGGGATTCGAATTTAAGCAATTGTACTGAACTTTGATAAATTGAATTAGCCTGCCCGTTTGCACTGTCCAGGCAGTCTATTCGCACGACTTTGAGTGTAAATTTTTGCACTGTTGGCTTACAGCAGCTCTGATGTACTAGTAGTTTATGTGTTTTTCTGAGCTCTGCTTAGTTTTGCGATTACTAATCAGCCAAAGGAAATCATCAGTCGGGCTATTGCGTTGTCTGCTTATTTGGTAAGTTTGGTAACCATGAAATCTGGTAGAGGCCTCCTTGTGCATAAGTTTGGTTGAACTTTGTTGGTTTTCCATATCTGTGCTCATGAACTTTCCACCCTTTCGTTCGGGGAAGACCGTTGCCCATGTTACTATTTCCCTGTTTGATATTACCTTGTAGAGTGCGTCAGCTTTAATAATTCAGTTATATAGAGTCTGAAGAAATAGAAATCTGTTGTTGTCACTCTTAGGCTTAGTGAAGCTCACTGATGTTGTTAGCTTGGTTGAAAGAACACCATACCATGTTGGACTGAATGTTCTGGTTAATTTAAAGGTTTGGTATGAATCTGGATCATTGTGAGAATCTTAATAAGCATGTCACCAAGTCCAGAATAAACTGGGATTAGCTTCCTAATGTATATACGCATTCCTGTTGGTGTTATTGCTCTTTAAGAAGGCCTGAACAAAACTCATTTTTGTTGATTCACCATGTTGGTATGGATCTGTTAGTTGTCCTGTGATTAAAAAATGATCCGAAATATGTTTTTGTTAAACCAATTTCTGGGCAGAATACTGTTGAAAAATGAAGGAGACATTTTGTTGAATGGTGTGGATACAAAGGCCTAAAATAGTATAGTTTTTACCTGCTTCTTTTAATAAGCTTCAATTATGTGGTTGTCACTTGGTACTATCTTTGTTGGTAGCGTGCTCTATGTTTGTACAGATTACCAGTACACTCTTATAGCTTATGGCTGGGCCTTGGCCTATTTAGTGAGCATGTCTATTGATTTTGTTTGCATCAAGCATGTGGTTATGACAATTGGTCTAAATACGTGGGGTCTTGTGCTGTACAACAATCTTGAGGCTTTGCTGCTCTTTCCTATAGAGTTACTTGTAATGGGTGAATTAAACAAGGAATTGACGACGAGTCTGATTGGCATAGCTTTCAAGTGGTGTTACTAGTAGCCCTGTCGTGTTTATTTGGTTTAGCAATATCCTTCTTTGGATTTTCTTGCCGTAGAACAATCTCTGCAATAGGATTTACTGTTCTTGGCATTGTGAACAAACTTTTGACAGTAGTGATAAGTCTAGTTATATGGGATAAACACTCCAAACTTATCAGAACACTGGGGCTGCTGATTTGCATGTTTGGTGGTGTCATGTACCAGCAGTCCACGAGCAACAAGCCCAAGGCCATGAAAGATGTAAATCCACAAGTAGCTGATGAGAAGGAGCAACACAAGCTGCTTGAAATGCAAAGCAACATGCAGGGCAGTGACAATCAGAAGCAAGGTGCATAAATCGGGAGATTGGAAATGGAGGTGCGCCATAATAATCCATCTCGTAATTTAATTTAGGAATCTCTTGATTAGAATAAATTGAGGTGCGCCGTGCTAAACAAAAATTACAATTGCGTGGCCCTCGTTTTAATTAATCTTCATTTTAATCCTTAGAATTCGAGGCGTGCCATTTAGCAAATTCCATGGCCCTCGCAAAGTGCAAACGCGTAGTTGCTTTAGGCGCGTATTTAATAATCTACTTTCTTAAACTCGGGTGCACATTTATGTGACCCAAATCCAAATCTCAACAATGTTAAAGTATGTCAAAAACCACGGGTGCATTTATGTGACGTGGTTCGAGACGTGTTTTAATAACGTTGCAATTTTCTCTAAAAAATGGATAAAAGCGGTTAAAACTAAAATTTGCACATAGGTTCATAATTGTTTAAAATTAGATAATCAAGTCGAATATGACAGTTGAGCGACCGTGCTAGAACCAGGGAACTCGGGAATGCCTAACACCTTCTCCCGGGTTAACAGAATTCCTTACTCGGATTTCTGGTTCGCGGATTGTTAAATAGAGTCAATTTTTTTTCCTCGATTCGGGATTCAACTGGTGACTTGGGACACCATAAATCTCCCAAGTGGCGACTCTGAATCTTTTAATAACAAATCCCGTTTCGATTGTCCTTTAATTGGAAAAACTCCTTTATACCCTTTTACGGGGGTGTAGGTAAAAGGGAGGTGTGACAGCTCTGGCGACTCTGCTGAGGATCGAACCCAGAATCTCTGGTTCAGGGTTCAAGAATTCGAGCTTAGAATAATTGTTGTACTTGGCTTTGTTTATTATCTGATATTTTTACATGTTGGGCTTAATGTGCAAAATGATGTTTTTACTGTTTTGATATTATTTGAACTGTACATATAAACTGTTACGAAACTCTTCTCTTCTTATCTTCGGGGATGTGCTTACTGGTCGAGACTCCTTATTCTGTTAGTGTCATACCTTGAAATAAGAAAGAGGCTCGGACAAGTTACTAAGCCGGATGATCTTTCGGGTCCCCGGTACGTAGCCCCCTCCTCGACTCGAGTTGTCTGCTCGGGTACACAGTCTAGAATAAATACCCAGGTTTTGAACCTAGAATAACTCAGCCTCATGCCGGATCCCTAGTAGGAACGTTTGTTTGCATCATGTGCATTTGACTTAGGGGACTCAACACAGGGGTTGGGTCCGTCTAGGACAGGTGTACCCAAAATAACAGACCATCTTGATGCATCCTAT
This sequence comes from Nicotiana attenuata, assembly GCF_001879085.1. Classification (NCBI taxonomy): domain Eukaryota; kingdom Viridiplantae; phylum Streptophyta; class Magnoliopsida; order Solanales; family Solanaceae; genus Nicotiana; species Nicotiana attenuata. Next base: position 81,563 of record NW_017671727.1, on the reverse strand, counting down.
GTGCTTCAATGTTGCATTTATTTAAGGGGAAAAGGGTCATTTGGTAGACCAACGATAGTTGAGGGCAAATGAAAAAATGAAAAAAAGAAAAAGAGAGGGTGAAGTATGAAAATAAAGCAAGTAGGGCCTAGTTATATTTTTGTTACATTTTTATTAAGAAAAAGACAAAAAAAAACACGAAAAATTCAAAAAGATTTTGCACTTTTTATCATTTTTCAAAAATCAAAAATTAAAAAAAAAGGAAAAAGAAAATCCAAAAAAGAGTTTGCATGTTTCATCATTTTCAAGGAAAGGACAAAAAATATGTTTTCTCTAAGTTAGTTTTTTTTTATTTTCGCTCGTATCCAATCTGCCCGAACTACGCATACCTGATTCTCGTCTTTCGGGGCGTGATACGTAGGCAACCCACATAGGGTCCGGTCTTCCTAGTGAGATTAGGTTCTTGGCTTTGCAGGGTCTTAGCCAAATTTTGCACTTCTGGCCACCTTTTGGCTAAATAAGTCATTTTGCAAAAATAGCCTCAATCATGTCTTGTAGCGAGTGTTATTTTCTCACCTAGTGTTGGTTTGAGTTTTTGTTTTCATACAGGTGTGGATTTGCTTACCGGGGTTTGAGCATGACAGATACCCCAAGACCACTGCATTCAGGAGTTGTTTAAGGAGATTTATTTTTTTTATTTTTTTTTTTATTTTATTTTTGAGTATGTTTTTTTTTTTGTCGTCTTTTACTTTCTAGTATTGTACAGTAATGTCAAGTTTTTTTTTATTGTACTCTTTATTTTGTATTTGAGAAGGTGTGGTGTAACTCAAAGATCCAAAAAAAAAGATATTTTGTGTTTTTATATTTCCGTTAGAATTTTCTATAGAAATACTACTCCTAGAAATCAAGAAAAAAAAATATTTGAGGCGGTTTTATTTTAGGAATTAGTGTTTTTTATACTTCCTTTAGTATATTAGGACTAAAAATTCAAAAAAAGAAGAGAATTTTCTTTTAGTACCTTTTAAAAGGTTTTCTTTAAGTGTGACGACCCGGCCGGTCGTCTTAAGAATTAACGCCCCGATCCCCTATTAACTACTTCCCCTAAGTTCATTTCTGCTATTTTGGTTTGCCGGGACGTTCGGTGTTGGGTTTCGGAGAGTTTTGGGACACTTAGTCCCTAAATGAGAGCTTAAGTGTTGAAAAATGGTCCGTAGTCGGAACAGTGTGAAGACGACCTCGGAATGAAAATCCGATGGTTCCGTTAGCTCCGTTAGGTGATTTCGGGGTTGGGAGCGTGTTCGTAATGTATTTTGGAAGTTCGTAGCTCATTTAGGCTTGAAATGCCGAAGTTTGAATTTTTTAAGTTTCCGGTCCGATAGTGAGTTTTGATCCGATGGTCGGATTGGAATTTCGGAAGTTGCAGT